>NC_134890.1:31452969-31522969 GCF_041734735.1 Babylonia areolata | reverse complement strand
AGACACGGCTGGGAAAATACTTCTAAAATGAATCGATAATAAAGTAAGAAAGGCGGGAAATACTTCTAAAAAGAATTAATAATAAAGTAAGAAAGGCGGGAAAATACTTCTAAAAAGAAACAGATAACACAATAAGAAAGGTGGGAAAATACTTCTCAAATGAATAGACAACAAAATAAGAAAGGTGGGAAAAATACTTCTAAAATGAATAAATAATGAAGTAAGAAAATGAATAAATAATAAAGTACGAAACAGAGGGCCAGGAACATACATCTAAAATGAATAAATAATAAAGCAAGAAACACAGGGCTATGAAAATACTTCCGAAATGAATAAATAATAAAGTAAGAAGCACAGGGCTGGGAACATACTTCTAAAATGAATAAATGATAAAGTAAGAAACAGAGAGAGAGAGAGAGAGAGAGAGATACGGATACGGATGATTTATTCATCAGGCCATAGCCCGTATGAAGGGGTACACAAACAACATTTATTACGTCACATTTGTTTGAATAAACACGAGAAAACCAAAATCACATGAAATCACATGAAACACAGATACATTTGCAAAACATATTATGAGGTTGCAATTTCTCTAAATTTAAACACTTTGTGCAGGAAAATGGACAAATTCCATACATCATTTTGCCTTTAGGACGACATCAATAAGCACAACTTGAATGTACAAGGTTGTCGGAGAGAGAGAGAGAGAGAGAGACCTTCGCTGTTCTGGGAACGATGTTGTCAGAGGGCGCCCGCTCTTCATCCTGGAACTTGATGATGAAGAGGATGAGGGGGAAGATCAGCATGCTGGGAATCAGCTGTTGGCACACACACACACACACACACACACACACACACACACACAATGTACACACATAATCATATCTGACTGATAACAAAATTATCAAATTTTAAATTCAATGAGTGTGTGTGTGTGTGTGTGTGTGCGTGTGTATGTGCACGCGCGCGCACGCGCACATGTGCAAATAGTTCCTCTTCCTCACTTAAAGCTTACACTGTTGATCATGAGCATGGTTTTTCAAGGCCAGTAACATATCAACAGCTTTCAAAAAGTGGACATTTATGGTACCAATTTGGTAAGTTCTGGCAATATTACTCCTTCATAATCACAGCCTGTATGACAAAAGAACCTTCTTCCAACTGCCTGAATTCACACATAGCCACATTCACCATCATGATCGAATGGTGACCCACCGGTGACCAGGAAGTGAGAGTTCACTGGTTCAAATCCCATGTATGGACTAAGCTTTCCCCTCCCCCCTCCACTAGACCTCGAGTGATGGTCTGGGTGCTAGTCATTCGGATGAGATGATAAACTGTGGTCCCACGTGCAGCATGCAAAAGAACCAACAGCAATACTAAGGTTGTCCCTGGAAAAAAAATATTTAAAAAAAAACCCACTTTGAGAGTACAACAAACACGCTTGCAGACAGAGAAAGAAAAAAAATCTGGCGCTGCACTCCGGCAATACCCTCTCTCCCTGGCGATACTCTCTCTCTCCCTGGGGAGAGCAGCTTGAATGTTGTGCAGAGAAATTTGTTGTGACAACAACAACAACAAAAAAAAACAACAACAAAAAACCCAGTGCATCACAGTACAAAAAATATTGTTGCGACAAAAAACAACAATATGATTTTCTTCTTCTTCATTCGTGGGCTGCAACTCACACATTCACTTGTATGTACACGAGAGGGCTTTTACGTGTATGACTGTTTTTACCCTGCCATGTAGGCAGCCATACTCTGTTTTCTGAGTGTGTGCATGCTGGGTTTGTTCTTGTTTCCATTACCCACTGAATCTGACATGGGTTACAGGATCTTTAACATGCGTATTTGATCTTCTGCTTGCGTACACACACGAACAGGGTTCAGGCACAAGCAGGTCTGCACAAATGCTGACTTGGGAGATCAGAAAAATCTCCACCCATTACCCACCAGGCACCGTTACCAAGATTCAAACCCAGGACCCTCAGACTGAAAAGTCCAACACTTTTACCACTCAGCATTTGTGCCCCGCACAATATGATTCAGTGACCATAATACTGTCCCCACTCTGGTCCCCCTCACCCGTGTGATCAAGCCATTGTCCTGGGACATCTTGCCCATCCAGATGGAGTTGAGCAGCGTCTGGCAGGCGGTCTGTGAGATGAAACGTTTGTTGTCAGCCTGCACAGCGATCAGCACGCAGGTCGCCTTGCCCCAGTTGTTCAGCTCCCGCACCAACACGTCCTGAGCCTTCTGCTCGTCGTGGGAGTAGCAGCTGTTGATGACGCCGATGCCCAAGTCCTCGAATTCACTAAGGGGGCAGAAATTGTAGACGCATGCATTTTTGTTTCAGACTCCAAAGCCTGTAAGTCTTCAAACTGAGAAATTAACTCTTTCACTGCCAAGTTTCTGTATGAAAAACACTCCCCAGCACCAAATATTTTAGAAACCATGCTCTCAGTCACAGGCTTCGGTTCATGTCAAAACAACACAATGGACTTGTTCTCTTTCCCTGCCTCTTCCTTGTCTGCAGTTTCTTCACTTTTAGAATTATGCATGCGTGTGAATGACTGGTGTGAAAGTGCTTAGATCTGTCTCTGCACATGATTCAGCGCTATATAAATACTATCATTATTATTATTATTATTATGACTTCAAACTCAGTCAGGGGGAAAAGGTTAGTCATTGTTCTATTGGTGTGAAACTGGCTGCTGATGTCAAAAAGTTACACAAAAACGATCAAAAAATAAAACTGTTTCAGTAACATGTCTCCTGAATAATGAATGATATAACTTACCGTATGTGAAGTGATCCTGTCAGGGTTTATGTACACTCCTTTAAGTGTACTCTACTGTGTAACGCTTCACTGGCTTTTGATGAAATCTGATTATGTGTTGTTGTGATTCTGATGACTTTATGTGGAACTGAATTACATGTGTTTGTTTTTTTTCTTGAGAAATATAACCTTTACTGCAGGTGGAGGGGGGGCAGGGCGGGGGGAAGTAATAAGTCTCCAACTCACTCTGCATTTTTCTGCAGTCTGTGCATGATGTCTGCGTCCTTGGTGTAGTTCTTCATGGCCTTCAGCAAGCTGTTGGCCACCAGGGCTGCTGCCGTGGACTCCTGGAAAATGATGATATGAATGCGTAAGAATGATTCAAACAAAAGCAAGACTCCACTGGCAGCGGACCTCTGATGATATTATGATATGGATATTTATATAGCATGTATCCTTGGTCAGAGACCAAGCTCAAAGAGCTTTACAAACTCAGGGTCATCTGCACGACAGGATGCCTACTTGGGTAGAGTCAATTGACGGCTGTCACTGGGTGCTCATCATCCGTTTCCTGTGTCATTTGATCACATTTCAGGCATGCACACATACACACTCACACAGACATGTAACATTTTATGTGCATGACCATTTTGTTTATTCACCCCACCATGTAGGCAGCCATACTTTTGGGGGTGTGCATGCTGGGTATGTCCTTGTTTCCATAACCCATTGAATACTGACATGGATTACAGGATCTTTAACGTGCATATTTGATTTTCTGTGTGTGTATACACATGAAGAGGGTTCAGGCACTTGCAGGTCTGTACATATGCTGACCTGGGAAATCGGAAAAATCTCCACCCTTTACACACCAGCACCATCACTGAGATTCCAACATGGGACCCTCAAAAAGTCCAATGCTTTAACAATAAGAAGCATAAATGTTTCAAACAATAGGGTCATCATCAGGGTCAGATCTATTACCATTTTATTGCTGTATATTTCACTAACTTCAGCCACAAACTTCACAAGCTGGGAGGAATGCTCACTCACTATGGCTCTGCAACTAAACAATTACTGTCAGTATGGGGCTTAGCAGGTGGTGCCCTAAGTAGGTTGAATCGGACCAGGTGCTACTGAACACCACCAAAGTGACTCAGCAGCAGTGCCGGGTCTCCTCTGGCGTGTGGCCTCCTGAGGACCTTACATCAACAACAGTTCCCTGTGGACTGCCAAGGCTTGGATTACGACTGACAAACATCACTGTGACTGTATATGGGAGACTCAAGCAGCGGTAAATTGACGGGCGCAATAGCCAAGTGGTTAAAGCGTTGGACTTTCAAACTGAGGGTCCCAGGTTCGCATCTTGGTAATGGCCCCCGATGGGTAATGGGTGGAGATTTTTCCCATCTCCCAGGTCAACATGTGTGCAGACCTGCTAGTGCCTGAACCTCCTTTGTGTGCACACGCATGTAGGATATCAAAGTTAAAGATCCTGTAATCCATGTAAGTGTTGAGTGGGTTATGGAGACATGGAAATACCCAGCATGCATCAACCATGACAGAGTCATCGGCAAGTCAATGTTGGTCATGTAACAGAAAGAAGAAATGCCACAGAAACATGGCAGGGTAAAAATAGTCATACACATAAAAGCCCACTCGTGACAAGTGACTGAGAACGTTGATGTTTTTGACTTTTTGCATTCATTATCAGTTGTTTGACTTGTCGGTTTAATGACTTCTCTTTTACGAAGTCCTTTAAGTAATTTCCTGTGATTGTATTTAGATTTTTTTTTTTTTTTTTTTTTTTCAAATATCACCCTCATTTCACCCTCATTTAGCCAGTTTCCCCCAACCCTCCATTCATTCACATCTCCCACCCCTTCTCACCGATAATACTCAAATGTATTCATAAATACTTCAACAAAATGTCTTCAATCACCGAAATGTGTGACGGGACATTAAACAAAAATTCCTCCTCCTCCACTCGTGTACACATGAGTGAATGTGGGAGTTGCAGCCCACGAAGAAATAAGATGAAGAAGTGCACAAGATGGGGCAGCAAGAAAAAAAAAAAAAAAAAAAAAAAAGACCCATCTCAAGGTGACTGATGATGACTGACGTCACAAGGGGCCTAACTCACATTGCCCTCTCTCCAGAACAGCTTGGCCAGGTCCTGCTGGTTCATCAGTACAGCCCACAGGAACAGGTCCTGGGCAGGGCGGGGCAGAATGGAGTCACCCCTCAGTTCTCCAGACTCTGAAACAATGTTCTGTTGTCAGTGTGTGTGTGTGTGTCTGTGTGTGTGTGTGTGTGTGCGTGTGTGTGAGATCTTCAGTTTAACGTCTATTCACTATAAGTGTTATTATATGGAAAGAAGAGAAGCAGTGGGTGAAAGAGAGAGAATGCTTGTGAATATTAGTGTTGGAAAGTGTACATGTATGTTTTAGAGGACCTAAGTTTACTGTGTGAAAATTTTCAATGAATTCGGTTTCTCTATCACTGAGAAAATACTTGTCAAAATGCGGTTCACTTTTTTGGGGACACCCGATATAAACAACCATCACACAAACACAACACTCACAGTACAACTGATGAGATCCATCATACACACACACACACGACATCCCACACAACACAACTCTCACAGTACATAATCATGACAATTGATTAGACACAACATACACACACACACAACACCCCACACAACACAACCCTCATGGTACACAATTTCTGCACCATATGAGTGCAATGGCTTACACATATGGGTATTTGCAATACTCTCTCTTCTACTGAGCTTTGTATAACAAGGGAAAACTTCGCGATAGGCTGCCTGCGAGCGAGGATTGCTGTTCGTGCAGTGCTGTAGGCCGAGTGACCACTGTCCAGCCTGTGTCATTGGGTGCGTGACCTCCCAGCATGCATCACAGCCCTGTATATATAGAGCCTACATTGTAGGTTTTGGCGCTTTTTGCAATACTCGTTCAGCTACACAATCATGGTGCATGACCCTTGCTCACCCCCGTCACAAGCATCCTCTCCTGAAGGAGTCATGGGTGTGGCCTCTGCGTCAGTCTCCCCCAGGATGCAGTCCACGTCGAGCGAACAGAATGTTTCCTGTTGACAACACAAAATTTTACATTGTCCACATAGTTTTACATTGTCCACTTAGAAATAACAGAACATTTCCTGTTGACAACACACAGTTTTAAACTGTCCACTTTGCGAGAACAGAACACTTCCTGTTGACAAAACACAGATTCACATCACGTCACTCAATCTGTTGATGTTTTTTTTTTTTTTGATGAATCAATAATCTGAATTAGATTGTGCATTCATAAGACTTGTGTTTTCCATTCCACAAGACATATCATAAAAAGCATGAATCAATGAATAAAATTTATCAAATAATTTGATTGTGACCAATAGCAACAACAGACCCCAAGCAAGTCCAGCAACTCATCAATAAACACCAACTCAAGGGTGACATGAAACTTGATCAACTCCATGTTTAAGATGCTCTAATCTAATCAATCAGTACCAAGTAAAGAAACTTTTTTTTTTTTTTTTTTTTTGCTGCACCATCATCTGCACCGTTTCAGTGGCATTACTCCCACGCTGCTCATTTAGATTCCCCCATACACGGCCACACCCGGGTTTGTCATTCACAGTTCCAGCGTCAGCATTCCGCAGGGAACCACTGATGTTTGGTCGCTAGGACGCCACACACCAGAGGAGACCCTGCACTGCTGCTGAGTCACTTCGGTGGTGTTCAGTTGTGCCTGTTCTGATTCAACGTACTTTGGACACCAACTACTAAGCCCCCTACTAACGACAATAATGGCTTTGTCACGAAGCCAGACTGAGTGAGCATCCCTCCCAGACATGTAAAGAAACTTAGCTAAATACTTAACGATTATGTACATCAAAACACATATTATCAGATTAGATTGTAATACACTCATCACTGCACTTTACTGCACTTCAGTTTCAAGGATGTGTCAAGGCCTGCAGACAGATCAATATATGCCACACCCCATCTGCCTGAACACACACACACACACATAAAACAACAACAACAAAAAAACAAAAAAAAAACCCAAAAAACACCACCACCAGCATAACTTTTGACTGACAATTATCACTGTTATTGTGGTTTTTATATAGACTGTCATGATTTTGTGTTAGTAGGCATCCTTCAGTCTCAGAAGACTATGGAGTTGCGCTCTAGGTGTTTATTCTGGTACAGCGTTGGGTGTGGCTTTGTGTTAACAGCACAATAATCACACCAAAATATACGTACCTATACAGTTCTGTTTCTTTCAGTCATTATTCTCTTCTAATTTATGAAGTTGATATTTTGAATATTCCAGGAGGAAGGAAGTTGTGCAGCACAGAATCTGGGAGGGGTGTTACCAGCATAAAGGGGATGGCCAAGTGTTACCAGCATAAAGGGGATGGCCAAGTGTTACCAGCATAAAGGGGATGGCCAAGTGTTACCAGCATAAAGGGGATGCCCAGACTGACTTGTGGAAAGACAGTGACTATTAACTCTTTCACCGCCATGTTTCTGTGTGAAAAACACTCCCCCAGCGCCAAACATTTTACAATCAATGCTCTCTGTCACAGGCTTCAGTTCATATCAAAACAACACGACAGACTCATTCACTTCAAACTCCATCAGGAGGCAAAGTTTAGCCATTGTTCTATTGGTGTGAAACTGGCTGCAGCTGTCCAGCTTTGTTACACTGAAAATGGTCTTATCAACATGACCCCTCGATGTCGACAAAAGTCACCATGTCGGTGCATTTTCTGGTCAACTAAAGTTGCCCATGGCAATGAAAGAGTTAAAAGAAGGGTATAGCATAACAGCCATACTGTTACCTGGTCATTAGAATGTGCCTGTTGTGTACTTACCTCCAAGTACTCACTTTCATAGTAGTCCCCGACAACAGGCAGTTCATAGGCACATGAAAAGATTTCATTTCTGTACCAGCATAATAGCTATACTGTTACCTGGTCATTAACAAAGTGCCTGTAATATACATACCTCCAAGTACTCAGGTTCATAGTAGTCTCCCAGCAACACCTGCAGCAAGAAGCCCACATCCTCCAAGGAAAACCTTTTGCGCTGTCAACAAAAAGGAAAAGCAAAGATATAACAGACTATTTTTGTTGTTGTTGTTATTGTTGTGAATAGGGGAATGATTGGGTTGGGGAGGGGGAATGGTAGGGCGAAGGGTGTGTGTGTGTGGGGGGGGGGGGGGGTACAGCTGACAAGCCAATGACTTTTGTCTTTCAAACGGATACATCATACTAACACACATGCATATATGCATTCAACATATCACACACATGCATACTAATACATCACACACACACACACACACACACACACACGCACACACACACACACACAAGCACACACCAAAAAAAACAACAAAAAAACACACAAACAAACAAACATGTGTACACACATAAACATACATGCATGTCCTCACAGTCAAAGACACACATACACACTCTCTCTCTCTCTCTCTCTCTCATTCAACTTCAAAATGTTATGAATTTTGAAAAAGAAAAAAACAACAACCAAAAAAAAACAACAACTTATCAAATACCTTTCAGAGTAAATCTTCTGGGTATTCATACTTCTTCACACTCTCTCTTCAAGTTCTTCACACTCTCTCTTCAAGTCCTTCACACTCTCAAGTCCTTCACACTCTCTCTTCAAGTCCTTCACACTCTCTCTTCAAGTCCTTCACACTCTCTCTTCAAGTTCTTCACACTTCTTCACACTCTCTCTTCAAGTTCTTCACACTCTCTCTTCAAGTTCTTCACACTTCTTCACACTCTCTCTTCAAGTTCTTCACACTCTCTCTTCAAGTCCTTCACACTTCTTCACACTCTCTCTTCAAGTCCTTCACACTCTCTCTTCAAGTCCTTCACACTCTCTCTTCAAGTCCTTCACACTCTCTCTTCAAGTTTCCCCAAGAACACATACAGCTGCTGTCTGGCACTGGGTAACCAATATCATTCTGGCAAAAAGCCATGACCACTTATCACACTTTGATTTGAACGTCGACGTGTGTGCCCTTAGTCAACGTGGCATGCAGCTATCCACTCTGTCTGCACAGCCTGCTGAAATCAAGGCCACACCAGGCTGTAGGTCGACTTTCACAGTCTGACAGGCGGCACTTGTGTTTGCGAGTCCGAAATAACGACTATTCATTAACATCTGCTCAGCTGACCTTGTCCGGTAACTCCCAGTGTCATGATAACCAATGTGAGATGTTATCAACCCACATCACCAACTGTACCTGTTTCCTAGTGGATGCAAGATCAAGAGAGAGAGAGAGACTAACAAAAATATAACTGCGACTATCATACACAAATACATACTTACTCAGTCAGTTGATTTTCTGGTAAATTAATCTGATTCCTTAGATTTCTTACCATCCCCCAAATTTCCTTGACATTCAAAATTCTATCTTTATCGTCACAGTTGTAATTGTGTATAGTTTGAGCATGTTCTCATGCACATACACACATACACTGCACTTTTTTTCCCCATCTCAAGTCACTTTAGTGAACAGATGTTAGGTTAGTGGCTAACCAACACACACGCATACATGTTAAACATTAAATAAAATATATCAAATCTTCAAACAAGCACCTACATCAAAATGAAAGCTGTGTTTTCCAGATGTTCACAGTTCAAACACAACTGTGTAGAAAAATACAAAACACAATAAAATAATATATATTTCCTGTACATCGTGTATGTGATGTGTTTCTTACAAGTTAAGCAATGCAGCATAAAAATAATAAAAAATCAGACAAGTGAAGTAGTATATACTACAGGTTTGCAAAGACACACTACAACAGACAAGTAAACCTCACACATAATGCCAGTTTTGTGGTTGTCAAAAAGCATTACTTTAAAAAAAAATATCACAAATCATAATACAGAACGATATACAAATAAATGAAACATGCATGTTAATCATGTGGTGTCAATTAAAAATCATTGCTTACAAATTCTCACATACAAAAACATAAAACAGATGTGCATATAAATAAATAAACACATATGTTAATCATGTTTTATTCAACTCCAAAAACCAAAATACCCAAAGGTGAAATAAGACACACAATGTCAATGGATATAACCAATTCACTATGGGGTAAATAAGACACACAATGTCAATGGATATAACCAATTCACTATGGGGTAAATAAGACACAAAATGACAATGGATATAACCAATTCACTATGGGGTAAATAAGACACAAAATGACAATGGATATAACCAATTCACTATGGGGTAAATAAGACACAATGACAATGGATATAACCAATTCACTATGGGGTAAATAAGACACAAAATGTCAATGGATATAACCAATTCACTATGGGGTAAATAAGACACCCAATGACAATGGATATAATTCACTATGGGGTAAATAAGACACACAATGACAATGGATATAATTCACTATGGGGTAAATAAGACACACAATGACAATGGATATAATTCACTATGGGGTAAATAAGACACCCAATGACAATGGATATAATTCACTATGGGGTAAATAAGACACAATGACAATGGATATAACCAATTCACTATGGGGTAAATAAGACACAAAATGTCAATGGATATAACCAATTCACTATGGGGTAAATAAGACACAAAATGACAATGGATATAACCAATTCACTATGGGGTAAATAAGACACAAAATGACAATGGATATAACCAATTCACTATGGGGTAAATAAGACACAAAATGACAATGGATATAACCAATTCACTATGTGGTCAATAAGACACAATGACAATGGATATAACCAATTTACTATGGGGTAAACAAGACACACTATGTCAATGGATATAACCAATTCACAATGGGGTAATCCACCAGTTTCAGTGTCAAAGATGTGTCAAAACAAACACAGCATTTACTTTAAAACAAACCACAAAAAAAAATCTTCTATAAAGCAGGATAACACAGAATGGCACCTGATTTCCTACAAGGAAACAACAAGAAGAGACACAGGCTGACAATGTCTACAATCACATTCCCCTACCAGGTAATGAGCCAAAATTCAACATGGGATGAGACATAAAATGACAACAAAAATAACTGAATCCACTTTGACAGTAAAACAAACACACATGCAGATCAATATATATATTTTTTTTTCTAAGATTGTGCTGCACTGTAGAAACAACCTCCCACTTGGGAGAGCAGCCTAATTTCACACAGAGAAATCTGTTAAGACAAAAAAAGGTCATACAATTCAATATGATATAAACTCCAACAAGAAATCAACTGAAATGTCACATGGCACAGACAACAACCGCACAACACAGCAGTCGTGCTCTCAGTCAAGGCTCTAAGACATTGTGCATTCACAGCATGAGTTAGAACAGTCATACATGTGAATGCTTGTTAAAGTGATGTAAGCTGCATCGCAGGAATTATTAGGTGTGTGAAGGAGAGAAAGTGACTACAATCAACCCAGAAAGAGAAATGATTTTTAATCAACCTATCTTTTATTTCATTTTATTTTTGTAAAGCGTTGAAAATCTAATGAATGTATGAATAATTGAGTGTTTTGCTGAGAAACTACAGCAGCAGCAGTAGTACAATGATGTCACTAAAAACAAAAATAATAACAATGACGCTGATGATGACGATGACGATGTGATGATGATGACGATGATGATGGTGATGATGATAAGATGAAGCAGAGGAAGAAATAAAAAATCCAATACGCATGCTTTTGCTGTGATGTAAGATATAGAACAGGTACAAAAAGCAGTAAATCATAATATATATTCTAGGCATGTCATCATTTCACTGTATACTGAGTTTCAGTTTCAGTTTCTCAAGGAGGCATCAGTGCATTCTGACAATTCCATATATGCTACACAACACCTGCTGGGCAGATGCCTGACAGCAACTTCTTCTTCTTCTGCGTTCACTAGTATGCACAGGAGTGGGCTTTTACGTGTATGACCGTTTTTACCCCGCCATGTAGGCAGCCATACTCCGGGTGTGCATGCTGGGTATGTTCTTGTTTCCATAACCCACCGAACGCTGACATGGATTACAGGATCTTTAACGTGCGTATTTGATCTTCTGCTTGCATATACACATGAAGGGGGTTCAGGCACTAGCAGGTCTGCACATATGTTGACCTGGTAGATCGTAAAAATCTCCACCCTTTACCCACCAGGTGCCGTCACCGTGATTCGAACCCGGGACCCTCAGATTGACAGTCCAATGCTTTAACCACTCGGCTATAGTGCCCGTCCCTGAGAGCAACATAACCCAACGTGTTAGTCAGGTCTAGAGTGCACGCATGTACATTAGTGTGAGTGGATTTCTTCTACAAAATTTTGCCAGAGGATAACCCTTTTGTTGCCATGGGTTCTTTTTCAGTGCGCCAAATGCATGCTGCCACTGGAGCTCAGTTTATTGTCTCATCCGAATGACAAGACGCTCAGTTTGATTTTTCCGGTCAAACTTGGGAGAAAGGGCGAGAGTTGGAATCGAACCCAGACCCTCAAGGGCACTGTATTGGCTGATGAGCATCTTGACCATTCTGCCACCTTGCTCCTGTATACTGAAGCTTGCAGTGATATCACTATCAGAGGAAGACCACACAGATATAGTATACTGACGTATGGAAACAAACTTGTATCAGTATACTTCACTTATTAACCCCTAGGCTGCCTATATGATGAGATAACTCGTCATCGCAAGCATGTACGCTTCGCTGCCACAATGACGAGATAACTCGTCACTGAAATATTCTGACTTTTCCCTGGTTTGCATTCAGTTCGTTGACAAAAATACTGGTAGCTTTAGCTTGGGGAATCTTTCTAGATTCTATTCATAGCTAGAAACCCCATCTACGTCATGAGGCAGCCAACGCAGTCTGATGAGAACTGGATAAAGTGACCGTGTGAGAGGGGTGGAGACTGAGGGGGCGTGACCTCACATCCATATTATCACTTGGAGAAGTCACAATGCATTGTGTATCTATCTCTTTTTTTTCTTTTTTCTTTTTTTTATAATTATTGTGGTTGTTCTAATATGATTTTGTGCGTGCAGATATCCATTTGTCCATTTTTTGTGAAAAAAAAACCCTGGCAAAAAGATTTCACTTAAATCTTATTTTCCTGGCAGCGAAAGTCTTAAGGTTAAAGGTCCTATAGCCTTTCACGGCCATGGCAGCAGTGAATTCCCATCCACTGAGTCACGGCCATGGCAGCAGTGAATTCCCATCCACTGAGTCACGGCCATGGCAGCAGTGAATTCCCATCCACTGAGTCACGGCCATGGCAGCAGTGAATTCCCATCCACTGAGTCTAGGGCTTTGCAACAGTGAATTCCCATCCACTGAGTCACGGCCATGGCAGCAGTGAATTCCCATCCACTTGGCACAGGAAGATGGGGCCCAGTCCTCTCCTTCCACTGTTTTAACATTCCCCATGTTTGGTGCATATCTGTTAGTGTTATGCATATGTGTGTGTGTGTGTGAATGTGTGCCTGCCTTTTTTTTTTTTCTTTTTTTTTTAAAATACATTTATTTGCTTATTTATGATTGTTGTCTTTTTTTTGTCTTTTTTAATTTTTTTTTTATTTATCTTTTTTTTTTCATTATCATTATTCTTTTTTTTTTTAATTTTATTTATTATTCTTTATTTATTTATTTATTTATTTTATTTTATTTATTTATTCTCAAGGCCTGACAAAGCGCGTTGGGTTACGCTGCTGGTCAGGCATCTGCTTGGCAGATGTGGTGTGGCGTGTACGGATTTGTCCGAACGCAGTGACGCCTCCTTGAGCTACTGAAACTGAAACTGAAACTAACCATCCCCAACTGAAGTCAGGTACCCATTCACACCTGTGAGGTGGAGTGAGGGAAATCCAAGTAAAGAGTCTTTCCTTAGGACACCACACCATGCTGAAACGGAGCACTGAATCCTGACCACAGATGAACACTGGATCACAAGTCCAGTGCTTAACCCATTCTGCCACGGCAACTTCATTATTCTATTAGGTGTTAATAATAATAACAATAGTATTTATATAGCCCTGAATCTTGTGCAGAGACAAATCTAAGCGCTTTCACACCAGTCATTTACACGTACGCATGCATAACTCTAAAACTGAAGAAACTAAAGACAAGGAAGAGTTAGGGGAGGGAGGCTATCTTGTGAAGAAGTGGGTTTTAAGGCCACACTTGAAAGAGCTGAGTGCGGAGACCAGTAATCAGAACCTTTTCTGGGACTCAATAATAACTTTTTTTATCTTTTTTTTTAACACTGAAGGGCTCTGACACTTTCCAGATCTTCAAGCAACGTTCTTCACAAACAGACTACTACTCTGTCTTTTAAGCAGCTTTCTTTGCTGGAAAAGAAATGAATAACTGTGAAGATTTTCACAGGTCCCTTTTCATTAAAAAGACATATAAACAGTGTTGTGGTGATCCCTTCATTGAATACGACCTCAGATAGTGTTGTGGTGATCCCTTCATTGAATACGACCTCAGATAGTGTTGTGGTGATCCCTTCATTGAATACGACCTCAGATAGTGTTGTGGTGATCCCTTCATTGAATACGACCTCAGATTGTGTTGTGGTGATCCCTTCATTGAATATGACCTCAAATAGCTCCACGGATCTTTCCTTCTCATGCTCTTCCATCTGAGCCATCAGCTGCATGACAGTTGTCAGCCCTTATTTGCATACGACCTCAAACAAGTACATGGCTTGTTCAAAACTGTGCTCTACAGTCATGTCCTGATCAGGTATATGACCTTGAACAGCTGGGTCCCCCCTCCCACACCCCTCCCCTGCCCCCTTCTCTTTAAAAAAAAAAAAAATCTCTTTCTTAGAACCTGTGTAACTCGAGGACTCAACTTGTCTTTAAGAGAGGTTTTTGTTGGGTTTTTTTGTATTGTTTGGTTGTTGTTGTTTTTTTTCTGTTTGTTTGGTTTTTTGGGGTTTTTTTTCCTGTGACTTAGAGGTTCTCACCTCTCTTCAGAACCTCCTTCCCTGAGCACAGTATTCAGAAGTTTCTGAGTCTGTGTTCTCTTCTACAACTGAAAGATGTTCACCTGATATTCTTTGTTCTCTACAGGATGTCTTCAATTCTTTTTTCAACTTCTGACAGGGTTCAGCTTTTCAACTCTTCATGACATCATCAGCAGCACTTAACTTTTCCTAGGTCTTTTCAAATTTCATAGACATAGCAACAATCTTAACACTAAGCAAACGTAGTGCCGCTAAGATTGTTTATGCCACTCAATCCTGAGCTCTTTCACAGAACCTCCTCCACAGAAAGAACGTTGACTTTCAGCTTTCCGCTTTTTCACATTAATGTTCATAAAGCATCTGAAGCTTTTCATTCTCATTATTCTATGAACGAGAAGAAGAAAAAGAAATGAATGAGAAAATTCTCAAGTGGAACATTCTTCTTCACTAAAATGCTCCAACACTTTCAGCTTTCTCATGAAACTTTCTCAAAAACTGGATACATGAAGCTCTTAGTTCTTTAACTCTTTCACTGCCAAGTTTCCATGTGAAAAATGCTCCCCAGCGCCAAATATTTTTGAAATCTCAGTCACAGGCGTTGGTTCATGTCGTAACACCACAATGGACTTTGTTCACTTCAAACTCAGCCAGGAAACAAAGGTTTGTCATTGTTCTATTGGCATGAAACTGGCTGCAACTGTCAAGTTTGTTACAATGTGAAAAACGGTCTTATCAACATTACCCCTCCATGTCAACAAAAGTCGCCAATGGTAGTGCACTGTATAATCAACTTAAGTCACCTATGGTGGTCAAAGAGTTAACATGAAGTTTTCACTTCAGATTAAAAAAAAATTCAAAAATTATAACAATCTAAAAAATATGGACCAGGGGGAAAATTGGAATCATACAAAACATGATGTACAGGAACACCTCCAACAAAACGTGGAAAAAAAACAACAACCAAAAACCGAGAAGGGGGTGTACATGCAGCCAAAATCATGCAACAAAAATGTTCTTGAAGTGACAGGCAGATTAATGGCACAACAGCAATCCAAACAGTCACAAATGCCGTCCAGTAATGGAGGCGACAGACTGTGTGTTACATACCCAGCAGTCCTGGTGTCTCTGCAATGGGGAGGCAACCCACAGTCCAACATACTGTTGTCATCAACCATGAATTCCATCCAATTTGAAAGAATAATATGTGTGTGCATGAGTGAGTGAGTGAGTGAGTGACTGTGTGTGTGTGTGTGTGTGTGTGTGTGTGTGTGTGTGTGTGTGTGTGTGTGTGTGTGTATGTGTGTGTGTGTGTGTGTGTGTTTGTGTGTGTATGAGTGTGTGTGTGTGTGTGTGTGTGTGTGTGTGTGTGTGTGTGTGTGTGTGTGTGATTGTGTGCATGAGTATGGCACTGTTGCTTGGATGGTTGGTTTGGCAATGCCTATTCCTGTGCCTTGGTTTGGGACATCAAGACACAAACCAACAATCAGAGAAGAAAAGAAAAAAAAAGAAATGACATCAGAATTCTGCAGCTCAGCTTTCTTCACTGACACCAACTTAGCTACAATGACACAGAACAAAGTTGCTCTGCAGAAGACAAACACACAAAAACCAAACAGCATTGGGTGAATATGAATGGGGATCAACAAATGGTCCAGTGTGATGAAGACTTGAACCCACAACTCTATACTGACCAATGACAAAGTAAAAATGAACACAGCACCAATGAGTTGTTTGGATATCAGTGAATGCGGATCCAATTTGGCCAAGATTCTGAGTTAAAAAAACATGAGCACAATTCAAAAGATCTGCACAAATTTTTATTTTGATGGAAAGCATAACACTATGACTTGGATCAATTTACACAGTTTGTGGATTGTCTTATTGTAGTAATTCAATTTGTTAATTAAAAAAAAAGAAGAAAATAAGCCTAAAATAGGATATTACAGAAAATGTTTATTCATTTATTTATTTTCTTAGTGTTTCTTACAATCTATCAAAGTCGCAAAGCCATGAGGAAAAGAAACTTTGATCTAGAACATTATTATGACTATATGGGAGAACAGGAGTCTGATCTGCTGATCATGATTTTGACGAAAGACTTGGACTATATATGTATGTACTGGTTGCCCCCTCCTACTCCCTCCCTCCCCATCACCTGTGTTTTGGGGTTCATTAAGAGGGAATCACACATGAGCCATCAAGGCTCCACCTCTTGATTTTTGAAGCCATTGTCATCTTCAAATCCCAAGAACGAACATCACCTCTTGTTTTACAACATTACACACAATATCACCTTTAAATTATATAGTGAACTAAAGCTGGAATGGGAAACCAAGGGAAAAGAAAGGAGGATACAAGAACATCAGCAACTATAAATGGGAACAAGAGAAAGTGAAAGTGGCTACAACCAGCAGGGACTATTTCTCATAAGCTTGATTTGCTATGGTTATCATACCGCACTACATGCTCAAAAGAAGGAAATGGATATACTAATATCAATGGCTACAATGTGATAAATGAATCTTTGTTGTTTCAGTTTTTTAGTGTTAAAGAGATGTCAGAGAGCAGAACAATCCATATAAACTACACCATATACGCTGTAAACAAATCTTTTGATGCAATTGTACTGCCATAAAATTCTCAATGCTCCAATAAATGAGATAATGTTACTATACTGGTTACCATAACTTCAGGACCAATGAGGCGCAATAAATTCACCCATATAAAAGTGATCCCTGCATTTCATGTCTGTATGTTCCCTGTGTCTGAAATCTTAACTTGATCACCACTTGCTGCCATCTCTTACATTTCACAATCTTCAACAAACTCAAGATCTGACAACATACTTATCAACAACAAACACACACCATTACATTCAACAACAATTTTACAACTTGAAAATACTACATGGGCATAGTGGTGTCTGGATGTTAGATTCAATAATTTTCATGAGTGTATCAGATCAAAAACTGACATACAATGCTGAATTCTAAATGAACACAATCATGATTAGGTATAGTAGTGTCTTGATATTTGATTCAATATTTTATAAGTGCACCAGATTAAAACCCAACACACGATGCTGAATTTTAAATGAACACAATCACGATTTGCCCCCAGAGAGGAAGCTGCATCTGTGATGGGGAGAAATGGCGCAATAGCCGAGTGGTTTAAGCGTTGGACTTTTAATCTGAGGGTCCCGGGTTCGAATCACAGTAACGGCACCTGGTGGGTAAAGGGTGGAGATTTTTCCCATCTCCCAGGTCAACATATGTGCACGCGGAAGATCAAATATGCACGTTAAAGATCCTGTAACCCATGTCAGTGTTCAGTGGGTTATGGAGACATGAAAATACCCAGCATGCATGAACCACGGCAGAGTCATTGGCAAGCTGATGTGGTCGTGTAACAGAAAGAAGAAAGAAGAAGAATGCTTGGTGCAAAAACAGAGAAATCAGGAAAATGAACTGAGTACCTCTACAAACCAGAAATCTTTTTTTTTAAACATACAATAAAACAAAAATGATGGCCACGACCAGAAACAGAGCTAGCGGATCTAACAAGGTAACAGACTGAGGTTTCAGAGAGCAGTGCAAGTTTGACTGTGGGCTTGACAAAGGTATGAATTGTACTAGCAGATGGAAAAATGAAAAACAAACAGCAGGTGATAGAGTAGATGAACAAAGGGTGGGGCAGAATAACAGCACAGTCACCAAGAGAAGAAAACAACTATGATCCTGATCATGTGGTGCTGTCTCTGATGAGGAAGGTGGCAGAATGGTTAAGATGCTCATCTGCCAACACAGAGAGTCCGTGAGGGTGTGGGTTTGAATCCCACTCTCGCCCTTTCTCCCAAGGTTGACTGGAAAATCAAACTAAGCGTCTAGTCATCTGGATGAGACTACAAACCAAGGTCCCGTGTGCAGCACACATTTAGCACACTGAAAAAGAACCCATGACAACAAGAGTGTTGTCCTCTGGCTAAATTCTGTCAGAAATCCACCTCATAGGTACATGCCCTCAAGGCCTGACTAAGCGCATTGGGTTGTGCTGCTAGTCAGGCATCTGCTAGCAGATGTGGTGTAGCACATATGGATTTGTCTGAATGACGTGACGCCTCCTTGAGAAAACTGGAACTGAAAACTGAAACAGATCTAATCCCGTTTCTTCTTCTTCTTCATTCGTGGACTGAGACCCCCATGTTCACTTGTATAAACTAGTGGGCTTTTACGTGTATGCAGTGATTCTCTGTTTCTGGGGGAGGATCCGGTTTCTGAAGATGACATCACAACTCAGTAAACAACATCTGGAGTCAACAGAGCCATTCTGCACCAATCACTATGCAAGGGCTCTGACGTTTCTGGAATTTCAACAGATGCTGCTTATCAGATGTGTATGACAGATGGCTGTTCAAAATTACTTTTTTTTCCTTTAAATTTAGGAAGTGCACCTTATAAGCTAGAAATCATGGTAATTTTGATAACACTAACGCCAACAATGTAGTGATCAAAACTTGAATATGATGACAACTGTATGAATTCAGATACTTCTTGATGAATGAGGTTTAAAGAATGAAGCACGCCTTGATGATGACCAGTTGCAGAACACATGAGACGAAACTTCACTGGACGTAAATAAAAACGATTATTATGTAAGCTGTCAAACACTGAATGTGTAGTGCCTGATGGTTTTCCTTTTCTTTTTCCTTTCCTAAGTTTTTAAAACCTCATTAATAATATAAGACAGTGTGTGTGTGTGTGTGTGTGTGTGTGTGTGTGTGTGAGTTTCTGTCTGCCTGTCTGTCTGTGTATATGCATGTTTGTGTGACACTCACAGAAGCTTCTGTCCTACCAAACAACATTGTGACAGAATTTGTAAAACAGCTCACTGTTTATAGTTGTCATGAAACTCCACAGATCAACAAAAAACAAAAAAAAAAAAAAAAAAAAATCATCTGCATGAAATGCATTTTGTCAACAAATGATACCCAAAACAAACCTTGGCATTTGCCAGAAAAAAAAGAAGAAAAAAAAAAAATAAAGAATACGATTAAACTGAAATGAAAATGAAATTTTCAAAAATAAATCAATAAAATCTGTGGTAAATCCTACGGCATCAACTGTCAGAACAAGGCCTGGCTGCACAAGCAATGTAATGTTAGATGCGCTAAGTTTGCTTGACAGTGAGACATTCCCTGTCTATGCCAATTCCGTTGACTTTGGGAAAAAATTCTTACCACGAAGGAGACTTAGCACAGCTAAGATCGCTGTATAACACGGTCCAGCTTTGCTACACTGTGTGAAATAACTACCACTTGGCTTTGGTGTCTTAACACACGATGCCTCCCTCAGAGCAGATCCAGAAGGAAGCAGAACACGTGTATAGCGAACACAATTCTTCGTTCTTCTCCACACCCTGACCCTTTCTCCTCCCCTGAGCTCCTACCTGAACCCCCTACCCTCTCCTGCCTAATCCACCCAGATCAGATTAAATCATATTGTTTCTTGCCCAGGAGGAAGGGAGAGAGACTGCGAAAAAAAAAAAAAATTGAGATATCGATATATATGTTAATCCATGTGTTATTTTGTTTCTGTTTTTTGTCTGTTTGTTTGTTTGTTTTTTGTTTGTTTTTTTCCAATTATCATCATTTTTTGGTGTATAATTTAGAAATACCCTTGAAAAATGTTACTATACTATATAATTATGTACCGAAATTACCAAATGTGTTATCAGTTATCCTTTTGCTGAACTGATGAAAAATGTAGTATGAAAATGTTATGGTGATGATGTTGAATAGAAAATACAACCTGCTGTGCAGAGGACAAAAAAAAAAAAAAGAAATGTTTATTGCACTGCTGACAGCAAAATGGCTGGGTACCTGTCAAGTTCACAAGACCAGTCACTGAGAAACAAAAGAAATGTTATAGTCATTTAAAAGACTGACCCCTCCTCCTCCACTCACACACTTCCCTGATTTGAATTGGCAGATAATTCTTCCTTTGTTGTCTTGATATAAAAATGTGGAACTCAGCTCTTTGGTTGTTTCAGGACCAGCGCCTCGACCACACCACCCTCCACGGAAAAGACCACAGCCATGAACAACTTGACCTTAAGGGTGAAATGACAACAGGTCATTGAACCCACCACTACAGGTCTTCGGTCCGACACAACTGCTCCAACCCCCCTTCCCAATAACCCCCCCCCCCCTCCAACCCCCTTTCCCCCATACTCCTCCATCCCCTCACCTATCCCCCACTCATTCCCTGCATCAGGAAATTACACATCCAGAGAGCTTCTGCATAATAATAATAATGGTATTTATATAGCGTTGAATCTTGTGCAGAAACAAATCAAAGCGCTTTCACACCAGTCATTCACACGCATGCATAACTCTAAAACTGTAGAAACTAAAGACAAGGAAGGGCAGGCAAGGGAGGCTATTTTGGGAAGAGGTGGGTTTTAAGGCCAGAATTGAAAGAGCTGAGTGTGGAGACTTGACGAAGTGAAAGAGGAAGTTCATTCCAATCGCAAGGTCCAGAGACAGAGAAAGAACGGTGGCCAACAGTCAAGTGTTTGAATCTGGGTATGCGTAAACAGAGTGGATCCGAAGCATGATGAAATTGTTGACACACAGGATGGTAAAGCTATGAGAGGGAGTGGTCACAGTGTGCACTAATGGAATTGGTTGAAGGCAAATGTCAGCAAGCGGGTAAGGTACAAGGGAAATAGTTATTGACATGGTGACCCAAACTTTGTCAATACATACCGAGTCCTTTTTCTATTGGGGAAAAAATATACACATATCAGACACATGCATGATGAAAATGCAGCACATCTGAGTGGACATATCCAGTCCCAAGATTTGAGATGGATTGTCATTAAAACAACAACAACAACCAAACAAAAAACACAGTAACAGTATGACAGGGAGAGAAAGGGCAGACAAGGATTACTTTTGTTCTCTCCCGTATGAAGAAAGGATGGGGACAAACCAGTGTAATGATGTAACACAAGTTCAGTCACGCTTAATGTTGGCAGACCCTTGTGCCACTTATGCAAAAAAGAACATGAACTTGGTACTTATGTAAAACAGATTAAGTCTGGTATACATCACAAAAGAAAAAGAATGATTATAGTGAAACAATGCAAATGAAGTGGAGGCCAGAAATTAAAATCTAATGATTCCAATATTAAGAAATGTATACATTATCTACAGCTTGAGAAAGGACAGAAAATACAGGTTGAATAAACCAGGCATATAAATCACTTCTGTCTGGGTGAGGATGTGCAGTGATGGCCTAGAGGTACCCCAACCACCTTGGAAGTGAGAGAATCTGAGCACGCTGGTTCGAATCATGGCTCAGCCGCCCATATTTTCTCCCTCTCTACTAGACCATGAGTGGTGGTCTGGACGCTAGTGATTCGGATGAGACGATAAACCAAGGTCCCGTGTGCAGCATGCACTTAACACATGTAAAAAAAACCCACGGCAACAAAAGGGTTGTTCCTGGCAAAATTCTGTAGAAAAATCCACTTTCATAGGAAAAGTAAATAAAACTGCACACAGGAAAAAATACACAAAAATGGGTGGCGCTATACTGTAGTGATGCGCTCTCCCTGGGAAAGCAGCCCGAATTTCACACAGAGAAATCTGTTGTGATAAAAAGAGAAATACAATACGATCAAACCTGTTAAGATGTTAATGCATTCAGACATATTCTACACAGCACATATATTTTGAAAATAAACAAAACAAGACATTACAATGTCTCATAGATCTTTGTATTCATGCTTGACACATGCATATGGTACATATCAACCTGAAAACACAGACAGAAAAAAAAAGAGACAGTAAAATTATAAAAGTATGAAGGTATACAGAAAACTACTCATTATATATCTGTATTGAAAAGAAAGCAGAATCAGACATAAAAGATATGAAAATCACAGAAAGTTTTTTTATTTCTTTTTTTTTTTTTTTTTTTAAACATACCCAAGAGTGTGTGTTTGTCACGAGAAAAAACTGCAAGAATTTGACATCCACCACAAAACATAATGATGTGACACATATACCAGATTTAAAATTCATCACCCATATAATGTACACATCCATTTCGGAAAACTAACAACTTGTGTTAGTTACAGGTGTAGATAAGGAACAGTTCATGATCTGCTCACCTGGTTCGACCGGACTTTAGCCAGAAGAGAGTGCAACAGACAATTCCTGGGAATCTAGTGAGGAGAAAAAAGACAACGGAAAACCATGAACATGTCAAAGACAACGCAAAACCATGAACATGTTAAAGACAACACAAAACCAAAGACAACGAAAAACCATGATCATGTTAAAGACAACGCAAAACCAAAGACAACGAAAAACCATGAACCTGTCAAAGACAACACAAAACCATGAACCTGTCAAAGACAACACAAAACCATGAACATGTTAAAGACAACACAAAACCAAAGGCAACACAAAACCAAAGACAACGAAAAACCATGCACATGTTAAAAGCAACACAAAACCACATATCAAAGACAACACAAAACCATGAACATGTTAAACACAACACAAAACCAGACAACACAAAACCATGAACATGTTAAAGACAACACAAAACCAAAGACAACGAAAAACCATGAACATGTCAAAGACAACACAAAACCATGAACATGTTAAAGACAACACAAAACCAAAGACAACACAAAACCATGAACATGTCAAAGACAACACAAAACCATGAACATGTTAAAGACAACACAAAACCATGAACATGTTCAAGCAAGGTTCACACAACCCTTTAAACACCTGTAAATGGGCTCAAACACATACCTGCCATGCAACAGAGCTCTAAAGCACAGACAGAGATGTATGCAAATTAACAATCTGCAGCAAGTCTGTGTGTACGATAATGTAAACACACATACACATATGCACACATACATACATTCACTCTTTCATGTGCTGTGCACACACACACACACACACACACACACACGCACACAGATTCAGGTCTGTGTATCTGACAAGTATGCTGACACACACTCATGCAAAAAAAAACACACACACACACACGCACACACACACACACGCACACACACGCACACGCACACACACACCCACAGGCCATCTACATGAACAATTCATGCCAAAACATTACAAAGCACCTCTACTCCCACTACCAACATACCACCACCCCGCAGCTCCACTTCATAATGAATTTACCCTTCCCCACCATCCTCCCACCTCTCTCTACCTCTAGCTTTGCCCCTCACACTGATCCCTCAAACCTCTCACACACACACACACACACATGCATACACACACACACACACTTACACATACACACACGCACACACACTCACACACGCACACACACACCCGCACATGTGCACATGTGCACACACACGCACAAACACACACACCCGAACATGTGCACACACACACACACCAACCCATACCCACACATACTTACACCCACACCCAAACCCACAGACGCACCCCGCCCCCTCCCCCACCCTCCCCCCCACCCACCCACACCCACCTCATTGTAGAGTTTGAGCAGTCGGCGCACAGTGAGGAATCCGCGGAGAGACACCCCGTTGTCCAGAAAGAGGTCCACAAAGTCCACACGGTTCAGCTGGATGGCCGACATCATCATTTCATCCAGGGCTCCCGTCTGCAAGGAAACATGCTGGATGGGTCAGTGGACCAACAATAATAATGATGGAGTCTCCCATCGGACCGATGGATGAGTAGGCAGGCAGGCTTATCTGTCGGTGTGTGTCCTCATATGGGAGAAGAGGCCGATTCTGGATTGCAACACTTCCCACAGGTGTTGCAAGGGAAAACATCCCAGTAGTTGAGCCCTACTTCCTTCACTCGGGCTTCTCCTTAATGTTTTCAAACATCTTTATGCCACTAGAGCACAGCATCCTCCAGCAAGAGCGGTCAAGGGCATCAGTTTCCCAGGAAACGGTTTCTATGTCACAGACTTTGAGGTTTGTCTTCAAGGTGTCCTTGAAGCGCTTGCAGGGTCTTCCAAGTTCGCAGGTGGCCTTCCTTCAGCTGGCCATACAAAAACATCTTCAGGATCCTGCTGTCTGTCATGCGGACAACGTGTTCTGTCCAGCGTAGCTGGCACTGGATCAGCAGGCTTTCGATGCTGGGCAGGCCGCTCCTCTCTAGGACCTGGAGGTTGGAGACCCTGACTTGCCACTTTATGCTGAGGATCCTTCATAGGCATCTCTGGTGAAACTGCTCAAGTTGTTGAATGTGACGGCGATACGTCTGACCAGTACCTTGAGTCTAAGCATAGTTCTGGCACCTGCTCCATTCTTTTTTTTATCTATTTTTTAAAGCATATGAGGTGTCAGGCATTCACACTTGAAACTGAAAGAGAATGCACCTACCGGCCATGGGCGCTCATCAGTGAAGATCTCAGACTTGGCGATGTCAATGCGGTTCCAGGCAAGGGCCAGCTTTAACTGATCCATCACCTGGTCTTGGTTGGCTGAACAAGCAAGCAAACAACAACAACCGTATAATATTCATTATCAAATTTTGGCAAGGGACAGGGGAAGCAGAGATGCACACTCAAACAGACATGCGTAAGGGCACACACACACACACATACATATACATACATGCACACACACACACACACACACACACACACACATGCATGCATTCACTTACACACTCATGTGCACAAACATATACCGTAAAGTTCGGTCTATAAGCCGAGACTTTATACTCCAGCTTCAACCTCTGCGGCTTATACAATGATGCGGCTTAGAGGATTTTAACAATCCCGGGAGTGTCACGTTTTCGTCTATTCTTAGCTGCCCTTCAACTCACCAAAACCATGTGTGCTAACTGTTCACGTCTTATAAATCAAATCAGCACACATTAAAGCTTTCAGATCAGCATTCAGTTCTACTCTGCTCAAGCGTACACCCTCATCATGATGAAAACACAACGTTATGCCTATGATGCAGCCTTCAAATTGAAGGCGATCGACCTAGCAGAAGACAGTGCAAGCGATGAACCAGCAGCGACCTCCACCTTCATGTTCATGAAGTGAAAGCAAGGCTGAAGTCAGTGACAAGATGGCGGAGGAAGCTGTGCTGGTTCTCTTCAACTAGGACACCAAAGACGAAGATTTCAGTGGATTCAGTGAGCAGGATGATGTTGAATAAATGTGACTATCCCTAAATTATAGATCTTATTTTCGTTGTGTTTATTTATTACTTTTTTGTGGCACTAGCAGTATTTTCGCTTGCTTTTCTTTGTGTTGTTCCCGCTTGTGTTTATTTCATAACCTACAGTATTGACAGCTTTTCTGTAGTATCAGTATGTGTTCCGGTATCGGAAATAAGTGCGGCTTATAAGCTGGTGCGGCTTATGTATGTATAAAGTTCAATTTTTTCCAAAATTTAGTGGGTGTGGCTTATATACCAGTGCACTCAATAGACTGAACTTTACAGTACCCTATGGTTTAGATATTTCTCAGTCCAAACTAACTGGCAGTCATGAAGGCAACAACCTTAATGCTATGGCAGTCTATTGGAAAGGGTTCTGGTGTTCACTTTATGTGACAGATCACCTTTCAAACTATTGGAAAGGGTTCTGGTATTCATTTTACGTGACAGATCACCTTTCAAACTATTGGAAAGGGTTCTGGTATTCATTTTATGTGACAGATCACCTTTCAAACTACTGGAAAGAGTTCTGGTATTCATTTTATGTGACAGATCACCTTTCAAACTACTGGAAAGAGTTCTGGTATTCATTTTATGTGACAGATCACCTTTCAAACTACTGGAAAGAGTTCTGGTATTCATTTTATGTGACAGATCACCTTTCAAACTATTGGAAAGAATTCTGGTATTCACCTTAAGCAACCAATCACCTTCAAGAGGAACCTTGGGAAGGCTGTCACAAACTATTGGAGAGAGTCCTGGCATTCTGCCTCTCCACAACCAATCATCTTCAAGAAGAGCCTTGAGGTGACAGTCACAAACTATTGGAGAGAGTCCTGTCATTCAGCCTCTACAACCAATCACCTTTCAGAAGAGACTTGGGGAAGTCACAAACTATTGGAAAGATTCCAAGCATGCAGGCTCTACAACGAATCACCTCTAAGAGCCTTGAGGAGCCAGTCACAAACTATTGGAGAGAGTCCTGTCATTCAGCTTTTACAACCAATCACCTTTCAGAAGAGCCTTGAGGATGGCAACATCAACGCCCCCTGCGGACTCCAGCTCAAAGACAGAGATGAGGTGTGGCTTCTGTATGCACTGCTCCACCCAGTTGGCGTGCTGCACTGAGTTCTTGGGGCCGAACACCTCCTCCACCATCTGCTTGATGTCGGCCTTCAGCTTCTCCTCTATGGACACACTTGTCCTGCAACAGGAAGAACATGGCAGAATGGTTAGGACGCGTACCTGCCGATACAGTGTTTGTGAGGGTCTGGGTTCGATTCCAGGTCTCACCTTTTCTCCAACGTTTGACTGGGAAATCAAACTGAATGTCTAGGCATTCGGATGAGACAATAAACCAAGGTCCTGGGTGCTGCAAGCACTTGGCGCACTGAAAAAGAACCCATGGCAAGGTAAGTGTTGTCCTCTGGCAAAGTTCTGTAGAAGAAATCCACTCTGATAGGAACACAAATATAAATGCATGCACCCAAGGCCTGACTGGTGCATTTGGTTATGCTGCTGGTTCGGCATCTGCTTGGCAAATATAGTGTTGTGAATATGGATAAGGATTTGTCTGAATAGAGTGATGCCCCTTATTGTTTCCCCCTCCTTGGCTTGATGTCAGCTAATGGTCTGAGTGCTAGCTTTGTAAATGTGATGATGAATCTAGGTCCTGTGTGGTATGGGCAGCATGCATCTAACATATAGAAATACTGAAAACAGTGATAAAGAGTTGTCCCTTGTTGAATTCTGACAGGAAAATACATTATGCATTCTGGCACACACACACACACACACACACACACACAAACATATGCATTCACAAATACATTCACACAGAAAAATCTCTGTTATGGCAGGAAAGTGAAATAAAACAACTGTTGCAATTTTTCTTTGGATTTTTCATCCACACATAGGAACATGTGTTCAGAGAGCAGCAGACGAAATGATGCTGAGCTTTGCGATCGTTCCGTTAATACTTATTCTTTTTTCTTCTTCTGACGTTCATACGCATGGACCGAGTGCACAAACACAAAGTTAACAAGAAAGGAAGGAATCACAAGGTACTCACTCTGTGTAGGTTTTGCCGTCCTTGTCTTTGCTCTCCACCTCTGTCTCTGTCACGTTCTGGGCAGCGTAGGCCAAGACATCCGCACACTTCCCTGAACCCTGCAACACCAGCAACAGTTTCTGTGACTCAACAAGGCCTCACTGCATTCGGACAAATCCATGTACACTACAACACATCTACCAGGCTGACCCAATGTGCTTTGTTAGGCCTCAAGCGCATACATATATATATTTGTGTACCTATGTCAGGTCAGGGGCATAGCCCTTGCTACTGATACCATGTAACCCAGTACTACCTGCCGCATGTGAAGTCTCCCAACGACGGACCAGGTGGAGGAGGAAACCTTTCCCAATGGCTTTGAAGGCAGAAGAGGATGACCAAAGGGCAGGGGGAGCTCTTATCCTTGGCTGGAAGTCCCCCTAGGAAACAGAGCTCCGAAGAAGAAACCTGCACCGGCCGAGGCCGTCCTGCACGTGGCAGTATCTGCACCTGTGGGACTGTGAGCGTCGGTAGGCGAGAGAGTGGGGAAGGGACTGCACAACTCCTCCTCACTAAAAAAAAGTCACCTGTGCTGGTCAGGCAACCAGGCTAGAGAACACTGGCCATTAAGGAGAAGTGTGAGCGAAGGAAGCAGGGCTCAACTTCTGGAGATGTTTTCCCTTGCAACACCTGTGGGAATTGGCCTCTTCTCCCATATGAGGACACACACCGACAGATAAGCCTACCTGCCTACTCATCCGTCGGTCCGATGGGAGATTCCATCACATATCTATCAGAGTGAATATCTTCTACAGAATTTTGACAGAGGACAACACTTTTGTTGCCAT
Organism: Babylonia areolata; assembly: GCF_041734735.1. NCBI lineage: Eukaryota > Metazoa > Mollusca > Gastropoda > Neogastropoda > Buccinidae > Babylonia > Babylonia areolata. Next base: position 31,494,023 of record NC_134890.1, on the reverse strand, counting down.
GGGTTCTTTTTCAGCGTGCCAAGTGCATGTCTCATCTGAATGACTAGACACACAGTTTGATGTTCTAGTCAAACTTTGAAGAAAGGGCGAGCATCTCATCTGAGTGACTAAATGCTCAGTTTGATTTTCCAGTCAAACTTTGAAGAAAGGGTGAGCATCTCGTCTGAATGACTAAACGCTCAGTTTGATTTTCTAGTCAAACTACCAGGATTCAAACCTACACCCTCAGGACACTGTACTGGCAGATATGCATCTTAACCGTTCTGCCACTTTCATTCCTCAGCAGCCAAATAAAATCATTAATTACTGCAATGAAATTCACAATCATGACAAGAATTTCCATAACAGACCAACAGAAGACACATTACCTTGCAGTGTCTGACAAGTCCAGTCCATACTCTTACCTGCCCTTCCTGCTCAAGAGCCTGCAGATTAACTCACTCAGTACGGCCAGTCCTCTCTTCTCCTCTACACATACCCCTCGGATGTCCTGTGGGTGTCTGAATGACCCAACCTTTAGCTTCCATCGTCAGAACTGTGGTATTCTTTGTCAACATTCACCTCTTCAGTATAAGAGCCTTCCGCCTGCAATATTTTGATGATGGTAATTGGGGTGAAACGCTGTTAACGTCGTCTCTTTCGCGTTCGTATGGAGAGAGTTAAGGACCGGCCTTTATCAGTCATCAGACTTCATGACGCCAAGAACAAACACCTTCCCACCGATCTCTATATTGGAAGAAACTACCATCATCATCATCATTGCACTGTAAAAATAATAACTGTATTTTCTAGTTTATTTTTTGATGTGTGTGAATCAGTGAAGGGGCTACAAATGACGGGCACAAACTGAACACGCCTGAAATGAGTTAAACCCAGTGCTTAGATCACCACCCAGTGGAGGTGAGACTCCTTACCTTGACATTGATGGCGACAGGTGTGTTGTTCTAATCTTGATGACAATGGCATGTGTGCTGTTCTCACCATGAGGACAAAGGCAGGTATGTTGTACTTACCTTGATGACGAAGGCAGGTGTGTTGTTGTTCTCACCTTGATGATGACAGCAAGTGTGTTGTTCTTACCTTGATGACGATGGAAGGTGTGTTGTTCTTACCTTGATGATGACAGCAGGTGTGTTGTTCTTACCTTGATGATGATGGAAGGTGTGTTGTTGTTCTTACCTTGATGATGATAGCAGGTGTGTTGTTCTTACCTTGATGATGACGGCAGGTGTGTTGTTCTTACCTTGATGATGACAGCAGGTGTGTTGTTCTTACCATGATGATGACAGCAGGTGTGTTGTTCTTACCTTGATGACGATGGAAGGTGTGTTGTTGTTCTTACCTTGATGACGATGGAAGGTGTGTTGTTGTTCTTACCTTGATGACAATGGCAGGTGTGTTGTTCTGCACAGCATTCATCACAGTCTTCAGGGTGCCAGGTCCTCCCTCCAGCACCAGCAGGCACACAGGGACAGGCACAGCATCTGTGTCATGCCATACAATACTACATGTCTGTCTTGCTACACATGTCTTGCCATACAATGCTACATATCTGACAGTGCTACATACATGTCGTGCCATACAATGCTATGTATAGGTCTTGGCATTCAACACTACATATCCGCCATACAATACTACATATCTGTCTTGCCATGCCATACAATACTACAGATCTGTCATGCCATACATTGCTATGTATCTGTCTTGCCATACAACTGTACGTATCTGTCTTGTCACAAAAAATAACAAATCTGTCTGTCATACAATGCAGCATATCTGTCTTGCCATGCAATGCGACAATGATGCATATCTGTCTTGCGATACAATGCTACATATCTGTCTTGCCATACAATGCTACATGTCTGTCATACCATTCAATGCTACACATCTACATATCTGTCATGCCATACAGTGCTACATATCTGTCGTGCCATACAGTGCTACATGTCTGACCTGCCATACAATGCTACATATCTGTTGTGCCAAACAATGCTACACATCTACATATCTGTCATGCCTTACAATGCTACATGTCTGTCGTGCCATACAGTGCTACATGTCTGACCTGCCATACAATGCTACATATCTGTCGTGCCATACAGTGCTACATGTCTGACCTGCCATACAATGCTACATGACTGACCTGCCATACAATGCTACATGTCTGCCATGCCATACAGTGCTACATGTCTGACCTGCCATACAATGCTACATGTCTGTCGTGCCATACAGTGCTAAATGTCTGACCTGTCATACAATGCTACATATCTGTCGTGCCATGCAGTGCTACATGTCTGATGTGCCATACAATGCCTCATATCCGTCTTGCCATTCCATGCTACATATCTGTCTTGTCATACAATGCTACATATCTGTCGTGCCATACAGTGCTACATGTCTGACTTGCCATACAATGCTACATATCTGTCGTGCCATACAGTGCTACATGTCTGATGTGCCATACAATGCCTCATATCCGTCTTGCCATACAATGCTACATACCTGTCTTGCCATACAATGCTACATACCTGTCTTGTCATACAATGCAACATATCCGGCTTGCCATACAATGCTACATATCCGTCTTGCCATACAATGCTACATATCTGTCTTGCCAAGCAATGGTACATATCTGTCTTGCCATACAACATATCTGTCTTGCAATATGCATTTTCTATGCTCTTTGTCATAGACAACGGTTTGAAGATGTGTAATTTGACCTTTATTAACAATAGTTTGGTTTAATTATTCAAGTTACTACTCAACTGACATGAAACGTATACCAAAGATGTACACTCTTTTTGAAGCAGCCCTTTCCTATGGGCTGGTGGCCACCTTAAGGAATAAAATTTTGTTCTGTTGTTTTTGTTCTGTTCCGTCTTGCAATACTACATATCTGTTGTGCTATACAATGCTACATATCTGTCTTGCAATACAATACTCCATAAACTCACATTGTCTACACACACAAGCCAGAAAAACTTTTATCATCACATGTAATGTTATGACTCTAATCTTACAAATCACGATGTCACCTTGTCCAATCAGGATGTCAAGTTTGATGATAAATGGTTGTAAAAGACAAGCACCACAGGGTTTTTTTTCTGTTTTGACAAATAATGACTTTGACATCTCACTGTACTTTCCGAATCATTATAAAGGCAAAAGATTGGAAAGGTCTTTCACAAACCTGTCATCCTCCCAAATTTGGTTCGAATTCCAAAACCACTGGCGACTGCTGAAAAAATGCTACCACAGACACACACACAGACACTCACGCACACACACACACACATGCTCACACACACACACACACACACACACACACACACACACCTCTGCCACCAGTGTTTGTGGTCATCAGAGAGATCTCTTTCTCCAGGTGGGCCCGAAACTCGATCTCTGTGGCAAACTTGTGCTGGCTGCCGTTGTCCACCAGAATGAAGTGGGAGTGGTTCGGATCCAGGAACGACTGCTTGGGCTTCTGCTTCTCCAGAATACGATACTCCGCCGGCCACTTGCCTCGTTCCTCCATCTGACCAATCATACTTAAAGCTTCTTCTTCGTTCGTGGGCTGCAACTCCCATGTTCACTCATATGCACACAAGTGGGCTTTTACATGTATGACTGTTTTTACCCCGCCATGTAGGCAGCCATACTCCGTTTTCAGGGGCGTGCATGTGGGTATGTTCTTGTTTCCATGACCCACCGAACGCTTACATGGATTATTGGATCTTTAACGTGCGTATTTTATCTTCTGCTTGTGTATACACATGAAGGGGGTTTAGGCACAAGCAGGTCTGCACATATTTTGACCTGGGAGATCGGGAAACGTCTCCACCCTGTACCCACCGGGCGCCGTTACCAAGATTCGAACCCGGGACCCTCAGACTGAAAATCCAATGCTTTAACCACTCGGCTATTGCGCCCGTCATAGCAGCCTCCAGATCTTTAATCTTGGAATCTTGGGATTTTCTAGCAAGAGTTCCTTTTATTCCTCTGTTAAAAGGTAAGGTTCAAGGTCCCAACGTCGATATGGCCACAGGTGCAGTGAATTCACATTCACTGTGTCTAAGGCACAGCGCAGGAAGGTGGGGGCCCAATCCTCTCCTGCCATTCAAACCTTCTCCTGACGGGCGCAATAGCCGAGTGGTTAAAGCGTTGGACTGTCAATCTGAGGGTCCCGGGTTCGAATCTCAGTAACGGCGCCTGGTGGGTAAAGGGTGGAGATTTTTACGATCTCCCAGGTCAACATATGTGCAGACCTGCTAGTGCTTGAACCCCCTTCGTGTGTATATGCAAGCAGAAGATCAAATACGCACATTAAAGATCCTGTAATCCATGTCAGCGTTGGGTGGGTTATGGCAACAAGAACATACCCAGCATGCACACCCCCGAGAACGGAGTATGACTGCCTAAATGGCGGGGTAAAAACAGTCATACACGTAAAGGCCCACTCGTGTGCATACGAGTGAACGTGGGAGCTGCAGCCCACGAACGCAGAAGAAGAAGAAGAAAACCTTCTCCAAGCCTAAGACTGGTACTCATTCACACCTGGGAGGAGTGAGCAATGTCAGAGTAAAGTGCTTTTCCCAAGGACACACCACCATGCCGAGCCAAGGGCCTCAAACTCTGATCACTAGTGAACACTGGATCAGAAGTCCAATGGCTAACTACGGTGTCTCCCAATCCGATTAGTGTCAACTATTATCAAAAACCTTTGAATTCAAGGTAAAAAGTGTTAAGTACCAAAAATGTGTTACGTGAAAAGGTATATATCTATGCTGACTGATTCCAGCCAATGCCCCAAGCACTGCTGAGGCGCCAGTGTGTGTACTTTGATGCCAGTATCTGAGCATGAAATCCTGATTCATCTAAAAAATTTTTTATTTACCTTTCAATTAAAAGTGGCTGAAAAAATGCCTGTGTCAAAGTTCACACAAGCACACACACACACACTTGCACACACATGCAAACACACACACACACACACACACACACACACACATACAGCAAAGACACACACACTCAAACACACACACACACACATACAGCAAACACACAAACACAAGCTCAAACACACATACACAAACATACACACAACACACTCACAAACAAACACATACACAAACACACAACAGAAAAAACAGAAACACAGGGGGTTATCATTACTTACACTGCCACACTCCAGCACGTTCCGGTTCTGCACACATCCCCAAGGAGCGAAGCCTATACAGATGACCCGGCCCTCCGCTGTCAGGCCATAGTCTCGCACCGCCTCCCCAACGTGCTTCATCACTCCTGTGTTGGTGCCTCCAGTCACAATCCAGGCACCTGAGACAGAAAAAGGACTTTGTGAAGACGTTTCTCTTCTCCTGTTCCTTCTGTCAATGATCCAGGCACCTGAGAAAAAAAAGGACTTTGTGAAGACATTCCACTTCTCCTGTTCCTTCTGTCAATGATCCAGGCACCTGAGACAGAAAAAAGGACTTTGTGAAGACATTCCTCTTCTCCTGTTCTTTCTGTCATGATCCAGGTGCCTGAGACCAAAAAAAAAAAGAAAAAAAAAAAGAAAAAAAGGACTTTGTGAAGACATTTCTCTTCTCCTGTTCCTTCTGACAATGATCCAAGTGCCTGAGACAAAAAAAGGACTGTGTGAAGACATTTCTCTTCTGTTCCTTCTGACAACAATCCATGTGCCTGAGTCAAAAAAAAAAAAAAAAAAAGGACTCTGTGAAGACATTTCTCTTCTCCTGTTTCTTCTGTCAATGATCCAGGCACCTGAGAGAAAAAAAAGACTTTGTGAAGACATTTCTCTTCTCCTGTTCCTTTTGTCATGATCCAGGTGCCTGAGAGAGAAAAAGGACTTTGTGAAGACGTTTCTCTTCTCCTGTTCCTTCTGTCAATGATCCAGGCACCTGAGACAGAAAAAGGACTTTGTGAAGACGTTTCTCTTCTCCTGTTTCTTCTGACAACAATTCAGGCACCTGAGACAAAAAAAGGACTTTGTGAAGACATTCCTCTTCTCCTGTTCCTTCTGTCAATGATCCAGGCACCTGAGACAAAAAAAGGACTCTGTGAAGACATTCCTCTTCTCCTGTTCCTTCTGACAATGATCCAGGCATCTGAGACAAAAAAAGGACTTTGTGAAGACGTTTCTCTTCTCCTGTTCCTTCTGTCAATGATCCAGGCACCTGAAAAAAAAAGGACTTTGTGAAGACATTTCTCTTCTGTTCCTTCTGACAACAATCCATGTGCCTGAGTCAAAAAAAAAAAAAGGACTGTGTGAAGACATTTCTCTTCTCCTGTTTCTTCTGTCAATGATCCAGGCACCTGAGAGAAAAAAAAAAGGACTTTGTGAAGACGTTTCTCTTCTCCTGTTTCTTCTGACAACAATCCAGGCACCTGAGACCAAAAGAAAAGGACTTTGTGAAGACATTTCTCTTCTGTTCCTTCTGACAACAATCCAAGTGCCTGAGTCAAAAAAAGGACTTTGTGAAGACATTTCTCTTCTCCTGTTCCTTCTGTCATGATCCAGGCAACTGAGACAAAACAAAAAAAAAGAAAAAGAAAAAGAAAAAAAAAGGACTTTGTGAAGACGTTTCTCTTCTCCTGTTCCTTCTGTCATGATCCAGGCAACTGAGACAAAAAAAGGACTTTGTGAAGACATTTCTCTTCTCCTGTTCCTTCTGACAACAATCCAAGTGCCTGATTAAAAAAAAAAAAAAAAGGACTCTGTGAAGACATTTCTCTTCTCCTGTTCCTTCTGTCAATGATCCAGGCACCTGAGACAAAAAAAGGACTTTGTGAAGACATTTCTCTTCTCCTGTTCCTTCTGTCAATGATCCAGGCATCTGAGAGAAAAAAAAGACTTTGTGAAGACATTTCTCTTCTCCTGTTCCTTTTGTCATGATCCAGGTGCCTGAGAAAAAAAAGGACTTTGTGAAGACATTTCTCTTCTCCTGTTTCTTCTGTCAATGATCCAGGCACCTGAAAAAAAAGGACTTTGTGAAGACATTTCTCTTCTGTTCCTTCTGACAACAATCCATGTGCCTGAGTCAAACAAACAAAAAAAAAAAAAGGACTGTGTGAAGAGATTTCTCTTCTCCTGTTTCTTCTGTCAATGATCCAGGCACCTGAGAGAGAAAAAAGGACTTTGTGAAGACGTTTCTCTTCTCCTGTTCCTTCTGACAACAATCCAGGCACCTGAGACCAAAAAAAAGGACTTTGTGAAGACATTTCTCTTCTGTTCCTTCTGACAACAATCCAAGTGCCTGAGTCAAAAAAAGGACTTTGTGAAGACATTCCTCTTCTCCTGTTCCTTCTGTCATGATCCAGGCAACTGAGACACAAAAAAAAAAAAAAAAAGAAAAAGAAAAAAAAAAAGGACTTTGTGAAGACATTTCTCTTCTCCTGTACCTTCTGACAACAATCCAAGTGCCTGATTAAAAAAAAGAAAAAAAGGACTCTGTGAAGACATTTCTCTTCTCCTGTTCCTTCTGTCATGATCCAGGCAACTGAGACAAAAAAAACAAAAAAAAGAAGGACTTTGTGAAGACATTTCTCTCCTCCAGTTCATCGACAAGATAAGACTGAAGACATTTTTTCTTCTCCTGTTCCTTCTAAAAGAAAATAACTTTGTGAAGACATTTCTCTTCTCCTGTTCCTCCCATCATGATTCAGGTGACTGAGACAAACAAAAAAACTTTGCGAAGATATTTCTCTCTACTGTTCCTAAACACACAAAGACTTTGTGGAGACATTTCTCTTCTACTGTTCCTAAACAAAGACTTTGTGGAGATATTTCTCTTCTGTTCCTTCTGACAGAAAAAGACTTTGCGAAGACATTTTGCTGAGTGATGAAGAATTACAATTTTGTCCATGTTCAATATAAAACTGGGCAAAAAAAAGTTTTAAAATGTTCAAACTGTGTTGATACTTTGCAGAAAAATTGTATAAAGTCCACAGATGTTGTTCCTCACTATTTATGTTTGGCTGAATGTTGAAAAACGTCAGATCAATCAAGAACAGATTATCAAGTACTGCACATACATCAGTGGAATAACATATTCAGAAGGACCTGAGGAAGACTGATGAATATGTTGTTACGATGGGGCCATTCAGTGTGGCTCTATCCCATAGAACAAAACACTGATTCACATAACTCATGCTTATAAACTTATCGTAAGGTTACTTGTCTGAGAAAAAAATAAAACAGAAGTTTTTTTTACTTGTGCTTAAAGCCGCTCTCATGAGACCTCGCCTGAAGGCGTCTTTGAGGCGAGCGCGCATTTTGAAGTTTTTGGCACCGCCTGTGACGGAGATGAGGAGGTTGGGCCGCTCTATACGCCACTTGTCCATCAACAGTGTCTTCATCATGCTCATGGAGGTCTCTGTGTCCACGCGAACATACTGCAACACAACAACAAGAACATACTGCAACACAACAACAAGAACATACTGCAGCACAACAACAAGATAGTTACTTTCTCTGTGTTCAAGTGAGCACACTGCAACACAACAACAACAACAACAGCATAGTTACTTTCTCTGTGTCCACGTGAACATACTGCAACACAGCAACATAGATACTCTATGTCCACGTGAACATACTGCAACACAACAACAACAACATAGTCACTTTCTCTGTGTCCACGTGAACATACTGCAACACAGCAACATAGATACTCTATGTCCACGTGAACATACTGCAACACAACAACAACATAGTTATTTTCTCTGTGTCCACGTGAACATACTGCAACACAGCAACATAGTCACTTTCTCAATGCCCATGTGAACATACTGCATCACAACAACATAGATACTTTCTCAATGTCCACGTGAACATACTGCAACACAACAACAACATCATAGTCACTTTCTCTCTGTCCACATGAACATTGTGCAACACAACAACAGCAACATAGTTTACTTTCTCTCTGTCCACGTGAACATTCTGCAACACGACAACAACATAGTTTACTTTCTCTCTGTCCACATGAACATTGTGCAACACAACAACAGCAACATAGTTTACTTTCTGTGTCCAAACAACAATATACACGGTTCACAAAAATGTATACATGGTTCACAAAAGGTTAAGGACTACTTGGGAATTTGCAGTTTCCTTCTTGGTAGACATGGTTAAACGATGCTGAATTTTCTGCAAACAGCTGGAAATATCTGTCCATTGACGCAACATCTAGACTTGTCGTTTCTCTCATTCTCTCTCGCCTTGACTACTGTAACTCTCTATTGTCTAGTTTGCCTGCTCCATCCATTCAGTCCCTTCAGCGCATACAAAACTCTGCTGCCCCACTCGTCCTCAGAAAGAAAAGATCTGAGCACATCACTCCTCTTTTGCAACATCTCCACTGGATCCCCGTCTCACACAGAATAAAGTACAAGATCAGCACTCTAAGTTATAAATGTATTCACAAATCTGCCCCTTCCTATCTCTTTGGCTGCCTTCACTTCTACACTCCATCAGCTTTCTATCCACTCTCTTTACGCATACCAAGATTCAAACACTCGACTGTTGGCTGCCATTCTTTCTCTGTCCCTGGACCTTGCAATTGGAATGAACTTCCTCTTTCGCTTCGTCAAGTCTCCACACTCAGCTCTTTCAAGTCTGGCCTTAAAACCCACCTCTTTCCAAAATAGCCTCCCTCCCCTGCCACTTCCTTGTCTTCAGTTTCTCCAGTTTTAGAGTTACGCATGCGTGTGAATGACTGGTGCGAAAGCGGTTTGATTTGTCTCTGCACAAGATTCAGCGCTGTATAAATACCATTATTATTATTATTTTATGTAATGAACACCACTTTATAACCAGAAGTAATTTCTTGCACATACACTTCCTTTCTTTTCTTTTTTCTTCTTCTTTTTTTATTTATTTTTTTTCATTGAAAAATCACAGCCATCATTCATAAACTACTTAATAACTGTCCACTTTTAGCTGAAAAATTTGTATTTTCAAACATATTTTCCAAACCTTTCATGGTGCACACATGCTACAAAGTGAGTTTTCAGGGACAGGCCAGAAGAAGATCACGCACTTTCAATTAGAGGCCAGAAGCAGATCAAATAATAACTTGATTGATTGATGTGGATACTTATATAGCACCTATCCTCGGTCAGAGACCAAGCTCTAAGTGCTTTACATACACGGGGACATCTGCACCACAGGCTGCCTACCTGGGTAGAGCCGACTGACGGCTGCCACTGGGTGCTCATCATTCGTTTCCTGTGTCATTCAATCAGATTTCAGACGCACACACATACACACTCAGACAGACATGTAACATTTTATGTGTATGACCGTTTTTTGGTTTTTTTTTATTTACCCCGCCATGTAGGCAGCCATACTCTGTTTTCAGGGGTGTGCATGCTGGGTATATTCTTGTTTCCATAACCCACCGAACGCTGACATGGATTACAGGATCTTTAACGTGCGTATTTGATCTTCTGCGAGCGCATACACATGAAGGGGGTTCAGGCACTAGCAGGTCTGCACATATGTTGACCTGGGAGATCGGAAAAATCTCCACCCTTTACCCACCAGGTGCAGCGAGATTCGAACCCAGGACCCTCAGATTGAAAGTCCAGTGCTTTAACCATTCGGCTATTGCACCATTCAAACCGTATCTTGAGTTATCAATATTTCATGAAAACATAACTGCTTTTATTGAGTGGTCCTTAACTTTTTGTAAACCCTGTAGTTAATTTTTGTTGTTGTTGTTGTTTTGGTTTTGTTGTTGTTGTTGTCTGCTTGCTACGAAGGTCCTATTCTTTCAATGCATGTGTATTTCACAATGACCATTACGAAAAGTAGTTTCCCGCACATGAACATGATACTGTTCAAGTGAATAAATACTATTTTCAATTTACTGTATTTTCAGAAGACAATGATACAAGGTTTCTTTAACTACTGAGAAAAACAACAACAACAACACAAAAGAACAAATAACAGAAGAACAAAACAAATCACAAAAAAGCGGACAGAACCTGTGGGTCAGGTCATAAAACACTTCTTTGACTTACATCTTAGACTGAGACTTATATTCACGACTATTTATTTGTTTGTTTGTCTATGGCTTTTGCAATGTGGTTGTTTTTTGCTGGCACATAGGCAAACATATGGTACAGAAAAAATAAACCCCAGAAATCCCCCCTCTGCAAAAGAATAAATAAATAAAAATAAAAAAATAAATAAAGCAAACTCCAAATCCATTCATATATCCCTCTCCTTGTGCAGCTAGCTGAATCAACTGTGGTCTGCAATCACCCTCTCTGCTTTTCTCTTCCTCTGACCATAGTTGGTGATCGTTCTTCATTGATTTTTTTTTCCTGTTCCTCGGTTTGTATGCTTGGTATGAATGACTGATCACATATTTGCTAACTGCTGCACACATTACGGAACGTTAACAGTCCCAGAAAGGTCAGTGGAAGTGGAAGTTTACAGATATTGACTGATTGCTGAGCTGAGAGTGAGAGAGAGAAAAAGATCTTTTTACACCAAAACGAGAGATGAAAGGAAGAAAAGGAAGAAGTGGGTAGAAAGACAGAGAGAAAGAGAATGAGAGGCAATGAGAACAGTGATTATAAGAAATACAGAGAGAGAGAGAGAGAGATGGACTGGGATGTATGTGTATGGATGGTGGGGGATGAGGGGGGGGGGGGTGGAGGGGGGGGGGGGGTAAATTTTAACAAGCAAGCAAGAGAAAGTCATCAGTCTGTGCCATAGTTATACCTAAAAATATCAACATCATCACCTTGAAACAGTACCAAAAACAACAATAATAATAGAGTAATATAAATGATAAGAAGAATAACAACAATAAGAATAACAATAGCATGCAATTAGCCCAGCAGGGCAAGGTTTAAAGCTTAATAACCTTATCAGGCAGCGAAACCTGACAACTGCACCCCGCTGTGATTTTGTTTACCTTGCTAAGCCATGAGGCAGGTATGCTGGAAGCATGTCGTTTTTGGCGATCAATAATGTCAATACTGTTCAAGTCCTGTTTACCTTTGCTTCTGGGTGGCTGGCTGCCGTGCCTGAGTGAGAAATTCTGTAGGGTTTGTTTTGGTGTTGTTTTCTTCTCCCCACAGGGCCTGAGGGAGACTGTGTTGGGTAGGGAAGGGAGGGAGGAGGGGGGAGGGGAGGAGGAGGGGGTCAGAGTGGGGGTGGAAGTGGGGGGTAGACACACAGACATACAGGCAGAAACAGCGGCACTGAAAGAACGTGTAGGAGATTTGGTCTGCATGAGTATCATATCCACATCTCATTTCTCCAGAACCAGTGCTGAGGATTTGCTGATAATTTTGAAATGCCTCTTTTTTTTTCCCCTTTCTTTTTTTCTTTTTTTTTCTGCCCCATCTGTTTCAGTGGCATAACTCCCACACTGCTCATTCCAAGTCCCCCCCACACATGGCCACACCCAGGCTCGTCTGTTGCAGTCCCCGCATCGGCAGTCCACAAGGATCCACCAATGTTAGGTCAGCAAGAGGCCACACGTGATAGGAGACCCTGCACTGCTGTGGAGTCACTTCGGTGCTGTTCAGTAATGTCTGTTCTGATTTAACAAGCTTAGGATGCCACATACTAAGCTCCCTATTAATGATAATCATTGCTTAGTAGCGGAGCCGGACTGAGTGAGTATCCCCCAGAGAGGAGACCACCACCACATCCCTCCAACGACAGTCCCTGATGAATCTGCCAACACAGAAGACCTTGACAGAACTCACCCAAGGCATGGAAAATGATGGATATCAAAACTGAGGTCACCATGACAGCAGGGTATGAAAGGCCACAGAATCTGGCACACTGATTTTCAATTTTGATGATGAATAAGGGTGGCAATAATAATGATCCTGCTTTTCCATTAATTTTAGGATTTGGACTAAATGACAAGGCTGTACTCTATGCTTCCTTTCATAATGATATGGCATTAATCAGACCTGTGAGATACAGACACTTGCAGTGTTGGTTGACTTTGAGCAACACACTGAAGATGCATCCATGAAGTGGGTAATAGTCAACTAAGTGGTCCTAGTGTTTCCACTGAAGCCCACAGCACACTCAACTCTGGTTTGGAGCCGGCCATGGGCTGGAAAACAAACACCTCCACTGGGAATTGATCCTGCGTCCTTTCAGCCAGCTGTCAACAATGCTAACCACTTCACCATGGTGGCTGGTGCCTCTCAAGAAATAAATAGCTTGCTGATCATTTTCAAATGCCTCTCAAGAAATTAATTTCAAATTCATTTGAAAAGCTTACCATTTTTCAAATGAATGGCACCAAAGTCAGATCAAAACTGAGAACAGTGAAACTATCGTATCTCCACTGAAGTTTCTGTTCGTCAGTAAATATGGACTTTCACCACAAACACTGGTTTCAAATGCAACAAACATAGCATTAAAAAAACCACAAAAAACAAAGACACATACACAAATAGAAATGTATATAAATAAATACAGTGTGGGTTTTGGGGTTCTCTACACTGAAAAGTCATACTGCTAGTCTGTGTGCAGTTTGTACTGCCAATGGCTCAAGTTTTCCAGAAGCTTCTTTTGAATATCCCCCCCACCCCCTCACCCCCATACCCAAACTTCTTGCCATGCTTTCCATGTCTTCCAGTCGCCTGTCCAGATACTTCTGTGTGTTTTCACTTCGGTAATGGCGATTGTGTTAGCTGTGTGAAAAACAATGCCCATGATTCACACATGTGCAATCGCACACACAAACTCCCTCCCTCTCTCTTTCACACACACACACACACATGTGCACGCGCACACACACACACATGCACACACACATAATAATAATGAAAAACAACCTAAAACACAAAAACAGACCACAGAACCAAACTTCCATCCCATACCACCCCTTATCCCCAACTCCAAAACAATCTTTGGATTAATTTCCGGCCTACCTCGCCACCACCCGCTACGTTCCCTTTGGAAATCAATACATTGACACATCAATCTTATCCACAAATCGACAGTGCATTTTGCTGCGCTATTGATCCTTGAGAACCCATGTCTTGCTTTCACACCAGTGAACAAGCTTTTAAAAGGCGCATGGCAAATCACTTGCCCATTTTTCTCCGTGATGAATTAATAAAGTTTTCCATTTTTCTTCAAGAGAGGCGGGAGAGAGAGAAAGAATGAAAAAATAATAAAGTAGAGACTGGGTGTAGGGGTTGGCATGAGGGTGATAAATAATGATAATAATTTCATCAATAATTCAGGCTGTGGAATTTAGACTGTGGAGCATGATTTCATGGTTTGGTAAAGTGGGCATCAAGAGTTACAATTCCTTATAATTCATTTATTTTTTTCAACATTCTTATTCACATTTAACATTTTGGCAGACATATAGCAATATAATAATATTGACTGATATGGATACTTACATAGCACCTATCCTTAGTCGGAGACCAAGCTCTAAGCGCTTTACAAACACGGGGTCATTTGCTCAACAGGCTGCCTACCTGGGTAGAGCTGACTGACAGCTGTCACTGGGCACTCATCAATCATTTCCTGCGTCATTCAGTCAGATTTCAGGCACACACACATACACACTCAGACAGACATGTAACATTTTACATGTATGACCATTTTTGGGTTTGTTTGTTTTTTTAACCCCGCCATGCAGGCAGCCATACTCCGTTCTCAGGAGTGTGCATGCTGGGCATGTCTTGTTTCCATAACCCACTGAACGCTGATATGGATTACGGGATCTTTAATGTGCATATTTGATCTTCTGCATGTGTATACACTGAAGGGGGTTCAGGCACTAGCAGGTCTGCACATAGGAGATTGGAAAAATCTCGACCTTTTACCCACCAGGCACCATCACCAAGATTCGAACCCAGGACCTTCAGATTGAAAGTCCAACGCTTTAACCATTCGGCTATTGTGCCTGTCACAATAATAATGACATAAATAGTGACTGTGTACTATTTAAACTATCGTTTTAAACAAAATTTTGTTGTTGTTTCATAAAGAAAAAAAACAAACAAACACACACATCAAAAACAATATTTTACAAATAGGGGCTTAATATTTTTTCATAACATTTTCCATTACACTTGGGGTTTTTTTTCCATATTTTCATGCATATGATTTCACCACTTTTCATGGGTACATATGAGAACACATCCACCAAGACAAACGAACGAAGGAGCAAGTGCAATTTCAAGACCAGTGTCTTGCAATAATGTAGTCATTGGTAGTTCATATTTCATATCGCATTCCCATGTACACTGTTACACATTCTATCGTATTAACAACGTTACGTGATGCATAACAAAATGCAAAAAAGTCTCAATTCACAGTACAGCAGTACAAAGTTAGCTACAAATTCTATGTTTCTGTGCAGGGTGGATTCCAGTTACACGCCCTCTTTTTACTTTCTTCCCCTGTTTATCAATAATGGATGAAATCAGCTATGAAACCTTCCACATACAGGAACATTTCAGAAAGAAAGAAAAAGACACAAGGAAAGAAATCAACATACTCACACAGAAATCAGGGGAAGGTGGGAAGGGGGAGTGGGAGAACAGAGAAAGGATAATGGGAAGAAGAGAAGAAGAAGAGAATCAGGCAAAAAATGAAAAAGATGCGGATGAAAGACAGAGAAATAGAGCAGGGGGTGGAGAAAAACAGAGAAAGAATGATGGGAAGAAGAGAAGAAGAAAAGAATAGGGTAAAAAATGAAAAAAAAGATTCAGATAATGATGGAAAGAAGAAAAGAACAGGGTAAAAAATGAAAAAGATTCAGATAATGATGGAAAGAAGAAAAGAACTGGGCAAAAAATGAAAAAGATGAGGATAATAATGGAAAGAAGAAAAACATTGGGCAAAAAATGAAAAAGATGAGGATAATGATGGAAAGAAGAAAAGAATTGGGTAAAAAATGAAAAAGATTCAGACAATGATGAAAGAAGAAAAGAATTGGGCAAAAAACGAAAAAGATGAGGATAATAATGGAAAGAAGAAAAACATTGGGCAAAAAATGAAAAAGATGAGGATAATGATGGAAAGAAGAAAAGAATCGGGTAAAAAATGAAAAAGATTCAGATAATGGTGGAAAGAAGAAAAGAATCGGGTAAAAAATGAAAAAGATTCAGATAATGATGGAAAGAAGAAAAGAACTGGGCAAAAATGAAAAAGATTCAGATAATGATGGAAAGAAGAAAAGAACTGGGCAAAAATGAAAAAGATTCAGATAATGATGGAAAGAAGAAAAGAACTGGGCAAAAAATGAAAAAGATTCAGATAATGATGGAAAGAAGAAAAGAATCGGGTAAAAAATGAAAAAGATTCAGATAATGATGGAAAGAAGAAAAGAATTGGGCAAAAAATGAAAAAGATTCAGATAATGATGGAAAGAAGAAAAGAATAGGGCAAAAAATGAAAAAAGATGCGGATAAAAGACAAGAGTGACAGGAATTCTTTAAAATGTGGTGGATGCGACTTATCACCTGAAACGCCTTGTTGTAGTCAGTAAACTACAGAACACACAGGAGAGGAGTGAGTGAAAAACAACACTTTCTGAGATCCATACAATCTGTCTTACCACAAACATAGTTCATTGTTCATTCATACCTTAGCTACTTTGCGTGACAGAAATTCTATAAAATTGGGTGGACACATCACCTGAAAACACCTTGCAGTTGTCAGTAAAATACAGTACACACAGCTGAGGAGGGAGTGAAAAACAACACTTTCTGAGACCCATACAGTCTGTCTCACCACAAATCACACCACAAACATAGTTCATTGTTCACCCATACCTTGGCCACCTTGCCTCCGTATCCCACAAACTCAATCTCGCCAAACGCGTTGGTGGGTATGGGGGAGGAGTGCTTCTTGTGATCCCACTCGCTGTCCAGTGATAGTAGCCTGCCGTTTGTCTCCGCTTCCGTCGGGTTCCTGTGTTCTGACCGGCGATGCCCACACTGGCACTTCTTGTCAGTCACGCTGAGGATACACAGCATGACAAAGTGTCAGGGGGCAAGTGAAATGATCAGAATTGGGATTTAAAAAAACAAAAAACAAAAAAAAACAACAACCCGAACATGTGTCATGATTTTTGCCAAACACAAGAAAAGGAACAAACCGACATAGTCTGCAGTGTCTGTTCTACCATTCCTCTCACCAGCTTTCTGCTCCCTCTCAGCCATATCAAACCAAATGACAAGTTACTTACAGGGAAATGGCTTGCTATGTACGGTTAAAAAAAAAAAAACCCAACTAAATCTTCACTTTTTTTTCTTTTTTCTTTTGTAAAAGGAAGAGCAGGAAAAAAAATGATAAAGAGGAGAACAAAGAGAGAAAAAAGAAGAGAAAAAAGACAGAGGGGAGAACAAAGATTAAAAAAAAAAAGAGAAAAAGGAGAGAGGAGAACAAAGAGGAAAAAGAAGAGAAAAGAGAGTGTGGGGGGGAGAACAAAGAGGAAAAAAGAAGATAAAAAGAGAGGAGAACAAAGAGGGAAAAAGAAGAGAAGACACAGAGAGAGTGGAGAACAAAGAGGGAAAAAGAAGAAAAAAGAGAGAGAAAAGAGGAGAAAAAAAGAAGAGAAAAAAAAAGAGAGATAGGAGAACAAAAAGGAAAAAAAAGAAGAGAAAAAGAGAGAGAGAGAAAAGAGGAGAGAAAAAAAGAAGAGGAAAAAAAAGAGAGATAGGAGACCAAAAAAGAAAAAAGAAGAGAAAAAGAGAGAGAGAAAAGAGGAAAAAAAAGAAGAGAAAAAAAAGAGAGATAGGAGAACAAAAAAGAAAAAAGAAGAGAAAAAGAGAGAGAGAAAAGAGGAAAAAAAAGAAGAGAAAAAAAAGAGAGATAGGAGAACAAAAAAGAAAAAAGAAGAGAAAAAAGAGAGAGAAAAGAGGAAAAAAAGAAGAGAAAAGAGAGAAGGAGCAAAAGGACCAGGTGCGAAGAACAAGAAATATAAAAAAAATATGAACAAATAACAACGAACCACCACCAACACTCGTCAACAGCATCAACTTTTCAGTTTCAGTTTCTTAAGGGGGTGTTGCTGCATTCAGACAAATCCATACGCTACACGGGGTGTTGCTGCATTCAGACAAATCCATACACTACACGGGGTGTTGCTGCATTCAGACAAATCCATACGCTACACGGGGTGTTGCTGCACTCAGACAAATCCATACGCTACACGGGGTGCTGCTGCATTCAGACAAATCCATACGCTACACCACATCTCCAAGGCAGATTACCCGACAGCAGAATAACCCAGTGTGCTTAGTCAAACCTCGAGTGCATGCATTTGGATTTGTAGTACCTATCCAAGTGAATTCTCACAGAATTTCGCCAGTGGACAACACTTTTTGTTGCCATGGGTTCTTTTCAGTGTGTGAAGTGCTTGCTGCACTCAGGACCATGGTTTGTCATCTAATCCGAAAGAGAAGGTGCTCGGTTTGATTTTCCAGCCAAACTTGGGAGACAGGGCAAGAGCAGGATTCAAACCCAGACCCTCACAGACACTGTGCTGGCGGATAAGCATCTTAACCATTCTGCCACCTTGTATACACTTTGACATGCATTGCCGCACATAGATATTTACCTGTGACTATGAAAACACACTTAGACATTACCGGCACAATACCACACACTCTCTCTCTCTCTCTCTCTCAAACACACACACACATATATATATATATATATATATATACATGTATACACACACACGCGCGCACACACACACAATCTCTCTCTCTCTCTCTAATTCTCTCTGGCACACACACACACACACACACAATCTCTCTCTCTTTCTCACACACACACACACACACACACACACACAGAGAGAGGCTTTCCTTCATGAAATAACAAAATGAACTGCTACATTCTAAATATTCTAAATAAAAGTGCATAGATTAGATGTCTCATTTAAAGTCATTAACACACCCACCCAGCCCTTCCTCTCTGCAATCCCCCCCCCCTCCCCCCACACCTATGCTTCCTGCTCCCCCTGCCCACCCCTCCCAATCCCCTACCCACTTGACCTTTCATCCATTTCACCCTTATAAAATCAAATGTTTCATCTTTGTATTGAATATTTCAAGTTTAACATGTATCATACAGAAGTTTATCAAGACCTTTCAGATCTCTTTTTTTTCTGGTCCTTTTTCACATGATTATATCCAGCAGTGTGGTGTTTCACACTGCACAGATAAGTAACTGATAACAGTTACAAAATAAAATCATACAAGGAAAGATGAAAAAAACCCAACTGAAATCAAGACTGCCAAAATGTAACTTAAAACAGGAACTTGATAAAATCACAGCATGAACAAAATAAACAGAAAGAAAGATAATCAGTTCCTGAGGAGAAAAAGAAAATACATGTTTAGCAACACAAAATGAATAAGAAAGATATGAAACAGATTTTTTTTTTTTATCAACAAAATGATAGCAGTTTTGGAAATACATGATTATCTTGACCCCCACAAACAAAACAAACACAAATTTGTAATGATCCAGACCCAAAGCCAATACTGTTAATTCATTCCAAAAGTATCCGAAGAGCATATCAATAATAACAACAACAACAATGTTGATGACAATTACAAGGATGATAACAATAACAATGACAATAAACAAAAATGTTGATGATAACTACAATGATGATACCAATAACAATGACGATGAATGACAATGATAATGATGAAGACAACTACAATAACAGTAACAATGTTAATGAATGGCAACGATAAAAATGATGGCTATGATGATGATAATGAGCGCCAATAATACTGATGATGACAATGCTATAGTTGATGACAAAGATGTAACAGTAACAATGATGACAATGAATGATAATGACAATAACAATGATGACATTGAACGACAGTGACAATGGTGATGACAATGACGACTGAAGTGTGCCTTTGTCTATGATGAAACTCGCATGTCTATTATGTAGTTAATGTGTGTGTGTGTTCATGTGGAGAGCTCAGAAGCCGCCACATTGCAAACCTTTATTTCTCTATTCAAAGTTATGGAATGTTCACCTTGAGAGTGGAGTCTCCAATTCGAATGTGTGTAAAGCTGCACTGGTTTCATTGCAAACACAACAATAATGATGACAATGACAGTGACAATAATAATGATGACAATGAACAATGACAGTGATCATTACAATGATGATGACAATGATAATGACAATGATGACAATAAGCAACAATGACAGTGATGATGACAATGATAACAATGACAATAAAGATGATGACAATGATAATCATGGCGCTGACAATGGCAGTGACACTGGATGGTGACGATGACAATGGCGATTACAATCAATACTCATGATAATCATAAGTCATTTAACAAACAACAGACCCTCAACCCGCAAAAAGTCAGCACCAGTGTGAACGTCGGTTAGTCAAGCACAGTCAGTACTCCAACAAAGCCCCTTTACGGCACCCGTATCAACAACTTCAAACTCTTTCATCACCACCGGGAACTTTTGTCGATCAGACAGCTCACCACCATAGTGACTTTAGTCAACATCAATTAGTCATCTTGACAGCTGCGACTAAATTTCCTGCGCAACAGGAAATCGACCAACCTTCCCCCCCCCCCCCCAGGCCCCCACTCCCTCGCCCACCAACCCTCCTTGACTGAGTTTGAAGTGAACAAGTTCATTGTGTAGTTTGACATGAGCCAAAATGTGTGACTGGGAGCGTTGAGTCTACTAATTATTATATTGGGGGCTGGGGTGTGTTTTTGTGTGTGTTTTTTTTTATATACTCAGAAACGTGGTGGTGAAAGAGTTAAGTGCAATCAAGGAAGAATATAAACTTTGATGCAACTGCAGTGAACAGAAAACTTTTGTCATTTGTTCCTTTCAATGTTCGTTTGGTGTTAAGCATACTTCATGTTTTATTGGCTTTTTTGCCATTTGTTTGCTTCATTTCAATACACCAGAAATAAGATTTTCAAAATTGTATAAAGAAAAAAAAGTAAAATCATAAACTAAAAGCAGCAAATGTCTTTCTGTTTTCATAACAAATTTGTTCATTGGGCTGCTATCTTGGCCAGAACAACTCGATGCTGGAAAAATTCTTCAGAAAAAAATTAACCAGGATTCATTCTGCAACAGCTTTTGAGAGGAATTCCATGTTCTAGGTAATACTACGAGAATGCCACATATGTAAAATGTGCAATAAATGTTTTACAAAAGGACTTTAACATTTCATTTGTAAAAGCACCTCACATCAAACTTTCTCTTCCCTGAATTTCGTTGACTGATCGGGGTACAGTAAATAGGGCTGTTCGATTGAATCACCTTTTTTTCCCCTTCAACTGTTTCCAAAAGCTGTCAACAGCCAACAAACACACACACACACATGAACACATGCATGGAATGATGGAGGGTTAAGTCTTGGACTCTTTATCTAGCTAATGGCTATTTCTGTTTGGTGCATGGGCTAACAGTCTTTGTATGTACTGAAAATCCATATTCACCATTAGCATCTATACCAGCATCCAGTCTTTAAAAAGAATTAAGAACTAAAAGCAACGTGTAAAAACCAGGTATGGGCATGAATAAAATACTAACATAATGAGCAAAACACACACACACACACATACACCCCCCGCCCCCTCCCCCCCCCAGCCCCCCTCCCACAACCCCCTCCACCCACACACACATGCATTACGCACACAAGTAACAAACATGTACAAGCACATGGACCATTTCAAATAGAAAGGAATTTCTGCTTTTGGTACAGACATGTCTATTCAGTCCATAAAACAGAAAAGTGAATGATAGTTTTCAAGACATTATGATTGTACTTTTTCTCTCTCTTTTTTTTTTACATTCATCTATCATTTAATCTTTTCTTCTTCTTTTTAAAAATAGAAACCCACATTCTGGCTCAAGTCCTATAGCTGTGCATACAAAACAGTACGTTGATTTCCAAACAACCCAGCATGAAGTCTATCACAGACACAAATTTTCCTCTCTCTCTCTCTCTCTTTTTCTTTTTTTTTCTCTTTACCCTTGTGGACAGATTCAGGATTGAATATTAATAATTCAACCCAGCTTCTTTTCCCGGCTCTATAAACTATTTCTCCCCTTAAATTCACAGGGAGCTTAGAAAAATGTTTGTTTTACTTTTTTTCTAATCCATTTGTAGGAGCTGGTCTAGATTCTAAAGTAGTTGCAAGCAATTTTAGAATACTACTATGTCAGTTCAACTGACAAAACTCCTCTTCTTTTCATAGAAATAAATGAAGAAGGAAGGATGGAATGGGGATGGTGTGGGATATAAAAAAACAAACAAAAAAACAACACATTTGTTTAAAGCGAAATTTCTTTAACATCAATTCAGATTGCAAGAATACAACTCTTTAAATCAATAATAAAAAAATACAGTATAAATGCACTCCTTTTTTCCATGCATGAACATGAAAAAATATAACCATTGAAATATTTCTATGAAATACAACAAAATAAAACATACTGATATTCGCATACATTTCAAACTGATATCAAATCACAAATTGATGAAACCAAACTTGTGCAGGAATAACTTTCATTCAATACAAGCAAAACATAAATATATGTTCACTCCATGATAAGCTCGTCCAGCTAATTAGCCAAGTAACCCAACAGACTGAAATAAGTATGAAACAATCAACCCAAAAAACTGAAATAGGAATAAAACAATCCGTCAAAACCCTGGCATACTTTTCAGGCAATGAAAACTGGAATTACTCAACAAGTATCAGTTGGTGAGTTACCCAAACAGTCACACAATAAAATCAAGACGGCCACTACCATTTACATCCCAGGATAATCATCCCAACATGCTTTATTTCAACATCTGGATCAAGTAACTACGCAACTCAGTTAGTTACTAACAACAGGTAGTGCGCAAGGCTTTCATCAATATTTCTACATCCCTCTTACTTTAAAGAAATGGCGTATTATTTATATTTAATAACTGCATGCCCCCCTTCCTCTAAAGAAATTGACATCCCCCTTACTTTCAAGAAATTGCATATTATTGTAGTGGCCATCTTAATTTTATTGTGCGACCATTTGGGTATCAGTTATCATAAATATATATCTTGTAAACATTTTTTTTTAAAGTGTGTGTGTGTGTGTGTGTGTGTGTGTGTGTGTGTGTGTGTGTGTGTGTGTATTCATGAAGCCTAATATACATTAATTTTAATCACATAAAAATCCTTTTTTTTTCTTTTCTTTTTTTTAAATCATATCAGAAATCTTTTTTTTTTATCTTAAAATGCAACATCCAAGTTTACTAGTTGCTAAAAGTATACACACAAAATGCACTTCAAACAAAGAAATAGAAAAAAAAGCTACACCATAATAATAAGTATTTGCGTGAACTATTTCCAGCACTACTTTTTATCATTCTATATGCAAGTAACTGTGAGTTAATTATTAGTCCAGAGAGAAGTGTGCAAAATATAACAGAGTACTTCCGTACTCTTCATGTTATGGTTTCTGTTAAGAGGCAGAACATTGAGTTAAGTCTGAGGAAAAATGAAGTGTAAATGGTCAAAAAGAAAAAAGAATAAAACTGAATGAAAAATAGTGGCTGTTAAAGTAATATAAAACAGCATGAAACACACCAGAAAGGAACACAATGAGGATAATATAACACAATCTTTAAAGAAAATGCAATAAACTGATTTGATGAACACTAAAATATTATGGAAGTAAAATGATATGAGGAGTATGGACGGAACAAAGTGACAATAACTGCACACAACACACACACACACACACACATGTACACACACACACACACACACACACACACACACACATGTATCCTTGCATGGCCACCTCAACACAAACACAAGCAAGCACACGAAACAACAACAAAAAACAAAAATCAAAAAAACAAAAAAAAACTGAAATGAATAAAACACCTAAACATGCAACCCACAATGAAGCAAACAAACGAACAAACAAGCAACAACAAAAATCAGTCAACAAAGAAATAAACACAAACCATAACTCTTCTCTCACTTACCACCTGGTAACTTACTTTCTTTCAGAACAATACATGGACAATGTGTCTACCTGTGTATCTTTTCACAAAGGAATGTGGGTGTTAATAGAACATTATAAAAATTCCTTTGTTTCTTTTTTTTTCTTTCTTTTCAACTGCCCCACCTTACCCCATTGCATCATTTCCCATATGTTATTCCCATGCTTCTGATAGCAGATATCCCCACCCCCTAGATTTGTATTTGTATTTCAATTTATCACAACAGATTTCTCTCTGTGTGAAATTCGGGCTGCTCTGCCCAGGGAGAGCATGTCGCTACACTACAGCGCCACCCTTTTTTTTTTTTTCCTGCGTGCAGTTTTATTTGTTTTTCCTATCAAAGTGGATTTTTCTACAGAATTTCACCAGGAACAACCCTTTTGTTGCCGTGGGTTCTTTTATGTGCCACTAAGTGCATGCTGGACACGGGACCTCAGTTTATTGTCTCATCCAAATGACTAGCGTCCAGACCACCACTCAAGGTCTAGTGGAGGGGGAGAAAATATCAGCGGCTCAGCCGTGATTCGAACCAGCACGCTCAGATTCTCTCGCTTGTTTCTTGAAGGGTTGACAGAAGACTGCTCAGTGATGTTGAATTGATATCATAATATGTTTTAATGATATGGATTTTTTTTTTTTTTTTTTTTTGTGGTCAAATCCTGACTTGACGATTGAGCATTCTTATAATATTGTTTGTTTTTGTTGTTTCAAAAAAAACCCAAAAAACCCACCTCTTTATTGGAGTAGCTGGGGGTGGGTGGTGGGGGGTTTGGTGCATAAGGCGTGTGAATCGCCCACTGGCATTTTGGAGGTTTTGTATGTCTGCTTTTTCATATAAACTGTGCATTATATATCATCACGTTTGTGCTGACGTTACTGTTGTCATAATCCTCTGGCCAAAAACTTCACAGAAATATAAACGGCAAAGACATGTCCAACGTTTTATTGCTTGAAAAAGGACTTCACTTGTGCTGGATTTTCTTTTCTCGGTTTCCTTCTTTACATGTTCAACAGAGTTGATGCTGACATATTCTCAGCCCTGACATGGGCTGGTTGGGCAATAAGGAGCAATGGTAATAGTGATAATACTACCACACTATATTGTTGGTGGTTTTGTTGTTTTGTGGGTGCTTTTTTTTTTGGGGGGGGGGGGAGGGGGGTGTTGTTGTTTTTTTGTAATAAATCATCAAATTTCAGAGATAAAATCTACATAACAGCATCTTAGAAAGAGGCTGAGGGGATCAGATTTCTGTGCCCACAAAATGTTTACCACAAATATTATTTCATTCTAGAACCCAGTGCACACAGAAATAACAGTTAAGATCACAAAAATAACCGGTCAGGTTAGAACTGTCTTTCAGTAAACCAGTTAATACCAAATCCAAGCTTTCCTATAAAAAATAAAAATAAATAAAATAAAATAAAAAACAATAAAAAGGTTTAAAAAATGATAGAACCTCTACACCAAACAAAAAAGCAACAAAGCTTGCCCAAGAAACATAATAAAACTTCTTAAAGAAAAACACACAGACATACACACAAAACTTAGGAAGAAGGCAAAAGGCAACTCAATACAGCATGGGCTTTGATTAAAAAGCAGAACAAATACCAAACAGAGGCAGCAAATGTTGTCAGTGCTTTCCACTAGTCTAAATCACTAGATTAGGCAGCATCTTCCACAAAAGGAGCTGAAAGTGACCTACAAATATTATCATAGTATTTTTTCAAAAAGCCCTGTTACCAGTTACAAAAGATAAACGTATACACGAGACTGGAGAAATGAGAAAATTTGAGTGAGCCACAATATCAGGCAACACAGCTAACTATTCTCACCCAGCCTGTGAACTTTTGCGTTTAGCTTTAGGGGTGTGGTTACCAGATTCTTCACCACCACCCCTTTCTTTGGGGGTGGTTGAGCTTTCCCCTGCTGGCTTTTTGGTACTAGTCATGGAATGAATTCGCGGCGCTTTCTTGCCGTACACTATAATCTCCCTGGTAAAGACAGTCAGCTCTGTGTCATCAATAATTCTGTACACAGCACATTCATGTCACCATTATCGTATGCATAAATCATGTCTAAACTCTCTGATCAAGACAGATACATAAGAGTAAACCGTGCCAGTTTTTAATCATTCTGAATAGAAAGCATACAGTAAAAATAAAGACATAAAAAATATACCCTGCTAAAACATTCACACAAGCAAGAACAGATTATTAAACAAACAAAATCAACAAGCAAGCAAATTAAACAATATAAAACAAACAAACAAACAAAAAGACAGAATAAACCGTCTGCAATGACTTTGTCATACCAACCATCCACTCATGGGAAATATGTATATTTTACTGATACAACACAAAGTCACAAAAGATTGGACAAAAGTTGTTGTTTTTTTGTTGTTGGTTTTTGTTTTTTTGTTCTTGTTTTTTTGTGTGTGTGTTTTTAGCACCGGAACAAAGTGTGTCCACTTTAAAAGCTTTCACTTTTAAATGACCTAATCTGCTTCCTGAAATCCTACTGAGGAAACCAACACAGAGATATTGTGCAGAGAATACATCACTGTTTTGAGGGTCGGGGGAGAGTCAGTGGTCATATCACACACTGATCTCTCACCAAAGTCATGTTCAGGGTTCATTCATTTTGGGGTCTTGTGCTGTGAGTTGTTTTTAAAGATCACCCTCAGAAATCCTGAGGATCAGGGTCACTGGGTGTGCATCTTCTGCTGTGCATTACTAGCACATTGTCTTTAAAAATCACACCTAGAAATCCCGAAGATAACGGTAACTGGGTGTGCACAGTGCTATTTTCCTGAGGTGGTCGGTCACTCTGCTCATCTCTCATATCCAACATCTGTTGTCTGCTGGATCAAAGTGTGAGGGGGTTATGATAGTGATTTAGGGGGAAGTTTGGAGGGGTGGTAGGAGGCAGGTATTCTTGCACAACTAACAGCAAATTGTTCCAGCACTGGCAAGCCAGAAATGCTGTTGCAGCCAAAGAAATTAAAAACATATGTCTAGATTGTAACTGTCTGAGAGAGAGAAAAAAAATCAACACTGGGCAAAACGTCACCCCCACACCCCCTTCAAAAGATGAAACTGATCTCTGGACATTCAGCAGTCAGTTTCATGCAGGAAAAAGTCATTCCAAAAATATCTTTTTCAGCTGATACAATTTTATTTATCTATTTATTTTTTATGTATGTAAAGTCTGACACAAACTAATGACTTCACATCAGGGAATTTCATCAAACACACACACACACACACACACACACTCACACATACATACATACTCACAAACACACACAAATTTGCTGTCATAAGAATCCTAGGTATCAAGAAAGATGAGACTGGCTTTACTGAAGTATATCTCCCACTGAATACGCTGACTCTCCCAACTCTCCATCTCTTTTATCACCTGCCTGTTAAGAATGATGAATGTGGTGTGCTTTGTTTTGCTGTGATTTGCGCCTGTGTTATTTGAGACTGTGAAGGTGCCTGTATTGATCCACATATTTTTTATGTCACTTAGTCTAACATATGTATATTTCAGCCAAAGTGATGTGAAACTGTGTTAACTTTGTACATACTTTACGTCAGTTAAGTCTTAAATTTGTAAATTTTATTGTGAAGAGCGGTGAGCCCCATCTGAGACGGGGGTACTGCGCTATATAAGACTGCATTTTATTATTATCATTATTATTCAAGAATTAAGTCATGTAACAAGATGATGTTCCCTCATTTGCCATCTCTTGACGGGCGCAATGGTCAGATGGTTAGAGCGTTGGGTTCTTGCACCTGGTGGTTTAAGGGTGGAGATTTTTCCAATATCCACAGGTCAACAGATGTGCAGACCTGCTCAGTGCCTGAACCCCCTTCATGTGTATACTCACGAAGAATATCAAATACACAGATTAAAGATCCTGTAATCAATATCAGTGTTGGTTGGGTTATGGAAACAGAACATACCCAGCATGCACACCCCAAAAATGGAGTATGGCTGCCTACACGGCCAGGTGAATAAACGAAACGATCATACATGTAAAATGTTATGTGGCCAGGTAAATAAACAAAATGGTCTTACACGCAAAATGTAACATGTCTGTGAGAGTGAGTGCATGTGTGTGCGTAACTGAATCCTGAGTAAATAAAGCAGGAAACGAATGATGAGCGCCCAAAGGCAGCTGTCAGTCAGCTCTACCCTGGTAGGCAGCCTGACGTGCAAATGACTGTGTTTGTAAAGCACTTAGCACTTGGTTTCTGACCATGGACAGGTGCTGTATAAGTATCCACATCATCATCATCATCTGTAACCAAACTGACAAAAGAGAAATGAGCGATATGGTTTTTTTGAAAAAATGTTAAAGGTCCTGTTGGCTTTTATAGCCATACAAGCAGTATCCCTAACCTGACTGACAACAGGGAAATGAACAATGTGTCTTGAAAAAACATTAGTTAAATGTCCAGTAGCCTTTTACAGCCACAAAGGCAGTGAATCAATATTCTCTGTATCTAGGGCTCAGCACAGAGGTCAGGGCCCAATCCTTTTCTTCCGCTGTTTTAACCTTCCCCAACATGGACGTCAGGTACCCTTCCACACCTGACTGAAGTGAGGAAAATCAGAGTAAAGTGCCATTCCCCAAGGACACAACGCCATGCCGAAATGGGGCCTCATACCCTGAAACACTGGTGGACACTGGATCAGAAGTCCAATGCCAAATTCTGCCTCAGTGCCTGCATCAAACAATGTGTAGACTTCAATGAACAGCTGCTAAGTCACTGTGATACATTAATGCTCTTGATTTTTATAATACACCGCAGTGGAGTGTTCACCTTGTGGTGATGCGTCCACCTAGGAAGTGAAAGAATCTGAGCATGCTGGTTGGAATCCCACAGTCGCTAGTATTTTATCCCCCTCCACTAGACCTTGAGTGGTGGTCTGGATGCTAGTCATTCAGATGAGATGATAAACACAGGTCCTGTGTGCAGCATGGACTTAGCGCACGTCATAAAATAACCGACAGCAACAAATGGGTTGGCAAAATTCTGTAGAAAAATCCACTTCGATAAGGGGAAAAAAAACTGTAGGCAGAACAAAATACAGAAGAATGGCTCTCAGTGTAGCAACTCGCTCTCCTTGGGGAGAGCAGCCTGAATTTCGCACAGAGAAATCTGTTGTGACGAAAAGAGTGATACAATGCAATACAATACAATACAAAGCAATACAATACAATACAAAGCAATACAATACAATACAATACAATATCTCAGCAGCTGTTCATTGAAGTCTACACACTGCTTGATGGAGGGACCATGGCAGAATCTGGCATTGAGCCCAAAGCACAAATTTACCAAAACAAGCATAACCTGCAGTAATCCAAACTTCACAGATGTGGACAAAATTGCCCAACCCAAGATCCCAGCACAGTGTTGGCCATGATAATAATCCATGCCACCCCACCCCATCAAAGCGGTTTCCAGTAGCAAAACCTGTTCTGCAGCATTAAAATAGTTCTCTTAATATGTGCTTTATACTATTACCTGGATTCATGCAAAAAATATAATTTAAAAACCTGTTTAACAGACCTGTTATCTAATACCTGTACAACCAAATTGAGAGAGTTGACCTCAGAAATCTTCCTAAACAATGGGTAAAATCAAGTATCTCCAACAGTAATGTAAGCTGTCAAACACTCGTTATAAGTGTTAGTGTTCAAAACCTGATAATCAATGGACAGCATATTCAGAACAGCTGTCAAAATAAAATGAAGTCAAGGTACCATGTACAATCTTCAGAGTGAACCACCACTCATTTCCGCCTGAAATTCAACACCACAGCACTTCAACAGTTCCAGCAAACGACAATATTTTTGAAAGAGTTTCACTTACTCATCATCGCTGGAATCATTTTCTACTGGCAAGAAGCAGCGGCATTCACGACATTTTATATTGTTCTTGATCCACTGAGCCTCTTCCCCTTCATTTGAGCTGACAAACTGACTTGGACTGGCTCCACCGACAAGATTGCCCTCCGCCAACTGAAACAAAACATAGTGAAGAGTTTTCGCGTGACTTTGAATTAAAAAAAAAAATCTACATGTAATGAAATCATCAATGGATAGTCAGTCAATTATTCTGAATTTTGATAAAACTTTCAAAAAGCATCACT
The DNA here is from genome assembly GCF_041734735.1 of Babylonia areolata. Taxonomy (NCBI): domain Eukaryota; kingdom Metazoa; phylum Mollusca; class Gastropoda; order Neogastropoda; family Buccinidae; genus Babylonia; species Babylonia areolata. Next base: position 31,463,788 of record NC_134890.1, on the reverse strand, counting down.
ATAAATATTATTATTTCACACATCTGACACCATAACATCAATGATGTTTTGGTAGTTTTTTTTTTCCCTTTATTTCAATTTTTTTTAAATCAATAGCAATATGCTGATTAGAAAAAAAGTGAAAAAAGTGTGCATAATGTGTACTTGTTTCATTAAAAAAGCATACCAGTCATTAAGTAGTCTGTTTTTTCGTTGTTTTTGTTTGCTATAATGTTCATTCTATAATTACAGCTGAAGCGTTTTGCCTTATCCTTCTTTATTTGACCTAATGTGGTGGGCAGGGCTATAGTATAAGCAACAACAAAGATAATATGTGTGGTGTGTGTGTGGGTGTGCATGCATGAGAATATGTAAGCGTGCGTGTGAGTGCATAAACAAGTGTGTGTGTGTGTGTGTGTGTGTGTGTGTGTGTGTGTGTGTGTGTGCATACCTTACAATTATACTGTATGCAGTTTCTGTTTAAGCATATTACTGTGTCTGCATGTGTTTGTACACATGCCTGCTTGATCTTTAAAATTTTGCACTCAGAAGAACACATCACAATCTATAGAGACAGATGTCTTTTTTTTTTTTTTTTTTTTTTACTAAACTTCATCTTTTTAAATAGAAGTCAAGGACACTTACCTGGGCTTGCTCATTATATTGCAAGCTGACGACACTCTGAGTGCGAGGTGTCATCCCTTCCGATGACTCCATGCGGTTAGGATGTACACGCGCCATCATTTCATGGGCATCCTCCATAGACACTCTGCACAGTTTCAGTTTCAGTTTCAAGATGATGTCAAGGCATGTGGACTGATCAATATACTGCTGTACCACATCTGCCTTTTTTTTCTTTTTTTTTAAAGATGAAATTGAGTGATGAATCAAATACCTGACCGACATACAGATCAGACCCAATGCGGTGATCAAGCTTTCTGGACAGAAGTACATGCATTTCCCGCTATTTAACTTTTTTGTCTTTTGTTTCTCTTTTTTGTATATTGAAATATTTGCTAGCTGGCTTTCTGACCACCAAGACATGACTCCTGACTTTCTCTGGAAATATGGGGCTGTTTTTAAATGATCACAAGACCAATAAATTCACAATCTTTTTGTTAATGTTATGCTGAAAATTCATGAATTTATCAACAATTTGATAGGCACAGACTGATAATATTGTTTTCCACCCTAATCACACTGTATTTTTTAAATATAAAACATACACTACAGAAAGCAGCTTGACTTTAAGTCCATAAACTAAAAATGTGAAATCTGCAATACATCTCATGCTGTAATATCTCTCAGTTATGTTTGTATGCCCTGCAGCAATAACTGGCTTCAAACACTGTATGGTAACTGTTAGGTTTCTTACATGCTCATGTGCCTATTACAGTTTACTCCTTTGTTTTTACTTTTGCCCATGCCTGGACAAAAGTTTGGACTTTTACCTAATGATAATCACAAACCTTTTGAAACCTTTGAAAATAAATTACCAGTTGAAAGAGTCAAAGGCTTTCTTTTTTTTTCCTTTTTTTTTAACATACTAAAAATGAAAAACACAGCAATAATACCAACAATAAGCGGGATATAAAACCAACTGCAGACAGAAAGTCTAAAGGAAAGGTGTGAGAGTGTAATTTTTTTTCCGCAAAGGGAAGAAATACACACACAGACACAGACACAGACACAGACACACACAAATCAGGAATGATTAAGGATATCAAAAAAGAAATTATCAATGCTTAGGGTTGGAACTGAAGAGAGCAGATTCGAGGCTGAGAAGGGATGCAGATGTTGATGGAAGAAAATAAAAGGACAAAAAGATTGAAAGGACTGAGGCAGAAACAGCACATGTACATCATAGACAGAGTGATACATTAAGTGGGTTTGGGGTAAAAAATCCAGTGAGACACAAAAAGACACAAAGGTACAGATTGAGAGAGACACTGAAAATGCAAAATATACCAATAGAAGAAATTAACAACGGAAGCCTTTAACTTTTAAGTTAAAAAAAAAAGGTCAGGACAAAAATTGAGATAAAAAAATAAAGAAAACAATTGTCTTTTTTGTCTTTAAAAAAAAAAAAAAGGAATGAAACAAATAAAGTCATAGAAATAAAAGTAGTAGTAGTAGTAGTAGTATAGGGACTGGCAGTCATCTGCTTAGACCTCTCGGCCTTTTTATGTTCGCATCAAATCTTCATCTTCATTTCTTCCATTTTATTTTGTTTATTTATTTTCTTCTTTTGTTTGTTGTTGTTGGGCGGTGTACGCAAGTACACTTCAGATGTAAATATAGATCTATTTCATGTTGGGCAAGAAGATTACCTTTACAGTGGAGGATTATGAACAGACCTTGTTTCCCTTCATTTCCTACTGATTAAGCTTTAATTTATTCATCAACTTAAGCCATTAGACTCCAGTGTTATAATCATCACAGCGGAGTTTGTAAAAATTTACCCCATTCTGGGATGTGCACACACTAATATTAAACAAATCTACTGAAGACTGATGTATATTTTAAACCATGTATTTGTGTCCCACACGAACGTATGAAAAACGTGTAACATCACGTCGTGAATCACAGAATGCTCAGTTTCATTCATTGCTGAATTAAAAAAAAATTAAACAATTGGTCTATGAAAGCCACATGAAGTCTGATAACACTTTATATACAGTATTACGAAGTTCGGAAAACAATCAAACCCCGCAGCGTGTTTCACACTCAATCACAGAATGTTTGTTTTGAATCATTAGTGAACGAAAACAATCAATATTGACATCACCGACAAGAATAAATCATGTTCACCAACCACAACAAAATCCTGGAAAATGCTGCGCTGTTACGCTCGCAAACGGCAGCATGTCAAAAGTCCATGTTCTGTCGAACAACCTGAAGGCTTCTTGCGGAATGGGTTCTGCTTTCTGTCGACAATCGTCCGAGCGAATGCATAATTTAGTTCCGTATTTCTGTGATCGTACACGCAGACTGCGTCTTTAAAGGCAAAAAACATGCTTTGTTCTAACAAAATTTGTGTTTATAGTGAGTATTTAATAGAAATATGTGTTGTATTTATATGCAAATTCACGAATTTATACATTCCTTTTATTCGAAACGATAGATTTGGGGAGCTGCTGCATGGAATGTTGTGAAATCACCATGGCAACGGTGCTCGGTCGCCGTTCCTCCCATTGGCACGCACTGTCGGCGGTGGATTGCAAAAGAGCGGAACAGACATCTAGAATATACCTTTTTCAATGGGTGAAACTGTTTCGGTTTTGCTGTTGTCGCTGGTGTTGTTGTTGCTGTTTGATATGACATTATACATGGTGCGTGGAACTGCTTTGATCAGTTTTCTTTCGCGTGCGCACGCAGCGGGAACACATGCATACTGATCCCACCCCTACCCCCCGCACAGAACACACACAAATCAATGAAGAGGGGTAGAAGTAAAGTTGATAAAGGGCGAGAGGTAGCAAGTCCATCAAACTGATTAACTAAGTGCATATACCTACAAATACAGGTGGGCGAAGTGATCTAGAAATCGAGAAAACTTTTTGCCCAAGAGAGAATTATCATCGATCTAATAAATTATGTAATCTGGTCCATTGCATGGTTATCTTGCATCTCCAGAACAGCATTCAGACGTAATGGCGGGACGGGAGTCACAGTGGGGGCGGAGGGGGGTTGGGGAGGGAGTGGGGTGAAGGGGGGGGGGCGGAGACTGAGGTGCTTTGAGAACTTGAGCTGCTGCCGCTCTCTCTGTGCGTGTCTCTCTGTCTCTCTCGTTGTGTCTCTGTCTCTCTCAGTCCCTTCCCCCTCCCTCTCTCTCTCTGCGAGTGCGCGCGCGCGCTCGCGCACACACACGCGCGCGCGCGCTCGTACGTGACTGCGTGTGTGTGTTTTAGGAGAGAGAAAAAAAGAAAGATTAAAATCAATAGTGAGAATGAGAGGGGGCGACTGAGAGACAGACAGAGAGAGAGATAAATCGGTCGTGGTGATAACTGATTATTGCAACTGAAACTGACGTACATGCAGTGTACGCGGGCCAAACAGAGCTTGTGTATTTGTATTTGTATTTCCTTTTATCACAACAGATTTCTCTGTACGTGTGGAATTCGGGCTGCTCTCCCCAAGGAGAGCGCGTCGCTACACTACAGCGCCACCTTTAAAAAAAATTAATTAATTTTTTTCCTGCGTGCAGGATTATTTGTTTTTCCTATCGAAGTGGATTTTTCTACAGAATTTTCCAGGAACAACTGTTTTGTTGCCGTGGGTTCTTTTACGCTGCACACGGGACCTCGGTTTATCGTCTCATCCGAATGACTAGCGTCCAGACCACCACTCAAGGTCTATAGTGGAGGGGGAGAAATATCGGCGGCTGAGCAGGCTCAGATTCTCTCGCTTCCTTGGTGGACGCGTTACCTCTAGACCATCAATCCACTATGAATATAAGACAAACTTCAAAAAAAGGACCTCTTCATAAAAGCAGGTAAGGCTATATATTTCATAAAAATAATGTTAGAAAAAAAAATCGAGAGATTATTCAAATTACGAAGACTGCATATGATATTCTACTGGTTTCTCATTGAAGTTAAAAAGACAACAACAACAACAAAACAAACAAACAAACAAACAAACAAACAAACAAACACAATAATAATAGAAAAATAAAATTAAAAACAACAACAACAACAACAACAAACAAACAAAAAAACAAAAAACAAAAAAAAAAACACCAAAAAACGGCTGTTTCAGGCACACACACATGTTCGTCATGAACACATTGAAAAAAGATTAATACATCAGAGAAACTTGATCGATGTTTCAGCACACACACACACACACACACACACACACACACACACACACACACAGAGTTGGTTATTCAGTGGTTTATAAACGTTAGCTGTGGTTTTTCATTGTAATAATAATGAGAATAATAAGAAGATTAATAATGAGAAGAAGTGCACGATCAATAAAGCATCTATGGCTTTGATAGGTGACCATTACACTGGCGGCATACACAACTGTTGAACCTTGTATATATATATATATATATATATATATATATAGAGAGAGAGAGAGAGAGAGAGAGAGAGAGAGGAGGCAACTGCTGTTCCGACTATTTGGGCTAGATTTTGATTATAGTGGAGAGTGTCTTGCCCAAGTTACATCCCCACTCTCTCGGCCAAGAGAGTTTTAGGACAGTCGGCGTTGGGATGGTTCCCAAAGGCCAACTAGCCCCCCAAGGCTGCAGCACTAAGAGCCAGTGCAATTTTGCCTCCTAGTTTGAGTCATAGTCCTTCACAAAAAGACTAAGCTGTAAATGGTTTCCCATTGACTGGAGAAACCATTGATAATACAGGTTTCACTTTGCTGTTGGCCCTTATGTAAACTTATGTCAATCTGTGATATAAGCTCAGTGTTTTATATATATATATATATATATATATATATATATATATATATATATATATATCATAGCTTAAAATAATAACATCTGTAAAGCCACTGAATTTTTTTCTCCCGCAGATAGTTCGTTTTACTATTACATTTAAAAAAACACAACAACAACTAAAAGCAAATAAATAACGAAATGATAACAATTGTTGTCAGTTTCTCCTTCTCAAGCAAAGATGAGCTTGAGCTTCACATACATGGGCTGATAAGTCTATTCCATGCTCTGAACAGTCTGTCTGTAGCACAGGATATAGACAGAGGTCTGTATATAGCTGGTGCTGTTCGGGTGTGGGTGGATTATCCAGAAAAGTGGAATAACTGGTAACTGGTACCGCCGGGTAGTTCGGTGACTTGTCCTTCATCAGCAAGGCGACTTTCGTTGAGTACTAGCAGAAGTATCGATCGATATTATGTCTCGCCAGCTCTTTTAATTCTTACAGTGAAGAGCAGTTCGTTCTTTTAGGCCCGTTGGCATCTTCCTGGTCAAATAGGATTAGTGCGCATGTTCCATGTGCCTAGAATGAGCGAACTCACTTGCTTTTTTTTTTTCTTTCTCCCTCCCCCCACGCCTTCTTTAAACAGAATATGCACTGATAATTATCACCAATGAACAAGTGTGCCAAATCATCAAACAGCACTGACATATATATTGGACCATGACAGAGATCCTGCTGAAATTAGCAAAGAAAACGAAACTTATGTTGGTGTGGCTATGTTTATAACAAGATCTAATGGCCTTGCCACAACAATCTTTTGGGTCCAGACAGTGGAGAAATACACACACACACACACACACACACACACACACACACACACACACACACACACAAGATGGACTGACGACCGTGACACTGCAGGATGGACGGGAAAACTATTCTTAGTGCAGAGATTCGGACTTTGACACACCGACAAACCTGAAAGAATCTGGTGAACAGCTGTTTTTTTCTGTGCAGCGTCTCAATAACTTTACGCAGAGTAAAAGAAGAAGTAGGGGGAGGAGGAGAAGGAGGAGGAGAAGAAGATGCATTCATTTATTCATTCAGCGTTTTGTGAAACCTTACCGATCCTCTCGGATTGTATCATACGCATGAGCGGAGAAGACGATCCTGACTTGCTAGAAGAAGGAGGAGGAGGAGGAAGAGGAGAAGAAGATGCATTCATTTATTCATTCAACGTGCTGTGAAACCTTACCGATCCTCTCCGATTGTTTCATAGGCATGAGTGGAGAAGATGATCCTGGCTTGTTGGGCCCAGTCTTGGGGGCTGGACGTGCTCTGCTGACGTCGGAACGGTGCACATGTGTATCTTGTTCTGAACATGACGTCACACACGAACACTCACAACTCTTTTGCTGGGGGATTAAAATGTTGATTATGATATGGATACTTATATAGCACCTTTCCTCGGTCGGAGACCAAGCTCTAAGCGCATTGCAAACACGGAGTCATTTGCACCACAGGCTGCCTACCTGGGTAGAGCCGAATATTAATTTGTACTGCTACGGGTTCTGCCACGTCTGAATTGTACTTTTTATATAGAGTAACGTGTTAAAGGCTAGCTTGTCACTGACGTGATCGTAAAAGACTTGATCATTAGCTATAGGTCGGTCAGTTGGATCATTGTTACTCGAATAACATCGTGTTATTTTTTGTCTTGGTGTGACACTTCCTGGTTGAGTTTATAATGTGTTGTTTAGGATTGACACGGTTACTAATTAGTTTTATGTTATTTGCCTCGGGGATCATGGTATAATGAGTAACGTTATGCTTTGAAATAACGCTTTTCACCAAACTTTGGATGAAACAGGTACAGTTATGGCGACTGATGGCTTGTATAACTTAAGTTAGTGGTTCCGTTCTTCACAAGTTTCTTTTCGGTTCCGGATACACGCAGAAACATCTGACCGTTTTTACATGGGCCGCCGGTTTGCACCATCCACAGACACTATAACAATAGTTGTTAGTCTTTATGCCGGCAAGGCTCGTCACTCGTATACATGTACTTTAACTGTTCATATCAAATGTACTGACCCAATGATTACAGTCATGAGTTGCCGGCACCAGACCACGTGTATCTTCGCCTGTCATTCGCGTTTCGAGTGCTTTCACTCGTGAATACTTCACCGCGGCACAGTTCAGTTGCTCAAGGAGACGTCACTGCGTTCGGACAATTCCATATGCGCTACACCACATCTACCGTAAGCAGCTGCCTGACTGGCGGCGTAACCCCACGTACTTCAAAGCAATGATAATGATGTCGTTACTGTGTATTACGCCGTAAGCATCCGTCTACCTTTCGGTCACACATAAGCTATCCAGAAACATTAAATTTTTCTTCGGGCCATCAGTCACAGAAACGGGCGTCCACTCAGTGACGCGTATATGAGTGCTTCACAAGTTTTGTTGTTGCCGGGTTTTTTCCCCCACATGAAACAGATCTCAAACCAACCAAGTACACACGGTGTACAATGTCACAGTGATCGTCTGTTGTTTCCCTTTCTGTTGTTCCTTCATCAAGTTTCTGTGCAGCTCAGTGTTGGCCGGTCGTAAGTTCACACCGGGCTGTGTCACTTACACTCACTGATAACAAACAACACACACACTGACTGCCAAGTGACGTGTCAGTTAAGGCCGGGTCATACTATCCTTCAAACCTACAGCAGCCAAGAGTAGGTACGAACATTTGTTCGTACTAATGAGTACACTGTCCGCGTTTCCGTGTGGAAGCCACTTGTACTTGACCCTGTAATTCTTTGCCCCAAATGCGGTCGCCTTATTTTACGCGTCTGGCTGATGTGCGTATTATATATACATTTATCTCAGGCTGTGGACCTAATGGACAGTCTTGTCCTCAAGTGGGCGAAAACCTGGCACATTCGATCTTAAGTTATAATATACCTCAAACGTCTAGTCATGCAGCTATGCACCTCCTTCGTCACTGCATGACGTTCTCCGTTGGCTGCTAAGGACATCCAATAAAGAGATGATTTATCGTTGATAGTACAGGAACCACCAAGCATTAAGAGGGCTAAATCACGCGTGTGTGGATTTATATTACTGAAAGATTGCCGCCAGCACGAAGTACGTATTGCAATGATGATTATGATGTTCTTGCACATACGCGTTACTGGGGTGATGATGAGGATGAGAAGATTGACTGATTGAATTGATTGAATCTTTAATGGGTAAAGAATTAGGCACAGTAAAGGCCTTTTTACAATTCTGCCCATTTAACGACATAAAAAATAAAGAACGAACGACACAAAACATAAAAATAAAGAAATAAACTGAAATAAAATAAAATAATAAGAACGACGAATAAGAATAGGAACTTGAATAGTCTATTAAAGGTAACAAAGCGATGAAAAACTGGAACAATTGGTACATTACATGTACATAGGTACTTACACACACACACACACACACACACACACACACACACACACACACACACACACAAAATTATAAAACAAGCAACAAAGACATACGTACACATTCACGCCCACACACTCAAACATACACAAACACACACACGCACTTACTGTTCACACATACACATACATTCAATTTTTCATTCATCATGGCATGAAGAAGAAGAAGAAGAAGAAAACAGGTATTGATGGTGTTCAATGATTTAGAATGTCTTTCAGCATGGAGACTTCGAGGCGTTTTGGTGGCTTTTTTTTTTTTTTTTTTTTTCCCCATTGTGGGCGTCTGTAGGCCTTGTATGTGTTTGTTGCTTTTTTGTTTTGTGTGTGTGTGTGTGTGTGTGTGTGTGTGTGTGTGTGTGTGTGTGTGTGTGTGTGTGTGTGTGTGTGTGTGTGTGTGTGTGTGTGTGTGTAAACTACTGTGCACTATTCTGCAATCCTGTGTCTTTCCTGTGTTGAAACTGGCATGCCGAAAGAGAACGCTAGTGCAAGGGAAACAACCCGGCTATGATGAAGCCCATCATTAATTGTTTGTTCCCTCCCTTGTTCCTGGACAAGAACACCGCAAGCATGCTCAGGTGTTCTCGCTCTCAGGCAAACACACACACACACACACACACACACACACACACACACACACACACACACTCACACACTGGGCACACACACACACACACACTATAAATTATATAATATATATATATATACATGTGTATATATATATATATATATATATATATATATATATATATATATATATATATATAGTGTAGCATTGGGAATGCCGCTGGCAAGATGTGTTTTGACTCTTTAACAGAATCACCCAAGAGTTGCGGGCCGGCCGGCGTTACGGCCATTCTGGTGGGTGGATTGCAGCGAATTTAACTCAAAAGTTTTGGTGCGGTGAGGCTAAACCACGATGTATTCACTTTACGTTCTGGAAGATGCCAGTGAAAGCTTTTCTCTGGAAGAACGAATCGTATACGAGGAGAGTGGTACGTAGAAAGTAAATCAAGAGTTTCAGTTTCAGTTTCAGTAGCTCAAGGAGGCGTCACTGCGTTCGGACAAATCCATATACGCTACACCACATCTGCCAAGCAGATGCCTGACCAGCAGCTTAACCCAACGCGCTTAGTCAGGCCTTGAGAAAAAAAAAGAAAAAAAGTTGAATAAATAATAGATAAGCGTACATAAATAAGTAAATAAATAAATAAATAAATAATAATTATAATAATAAAAAAGGCAGTAGTAATAATAAGAGTAATAATAATAATAAATAAATAATTAAATAAATAAGACAACAATGATGATAAAATTAATAAGCAAATAAATGTAAAAGTGATTCAAGAAGAGAGACACAGCGGAAGTGAAAAATCAATCAACCAATCAATCAATCAATCAACGAATTAATCAATCAACCAATCCCAATCACTTTATTGTCTGAACCAGAGTACGGAAATTCGCGCCTTCAGGCTCGACGCAGAGAAATCATCTTAAGAGATAGTAACTTTTAAAAGTGAAGGCATTCGTTCCATCATTAACTTGAAATCAAAACATTCTCACGAACATGGCTGGAACTCCGTGCGGCGAGTCTGTGCACGTGATTATCAACACGATTGTTTCATGTTCAGGGTTGGATATCACGCATTTTCTTTTTCTTCTTTCGTTTTACTGATTCTTTTTGCCGGTTTGTTTTGTTTCCCCATGTGTAGGTTAACACAACCTGCGGCGTAATCCACATTATTATTATTATTATCATTATTATTATTATTATATTATGTCTCTGCATCATAAGAATGGGCCGGTATAGACCGAGGTACACTGCTGACACGTACGGTAAAAAAACAACAACAACCAAACAAACAAAACCAAAAGAAAAACCTAGCAATCAAGGAAACTTATTAGCCGTTAACACATTAAACACCCTAAGCTAACATATTTAAAGTC
>NC_134890.1:31407969-31447969 GCF_041734735.1 Babylonia areolata | reverse complement strand
CTGTTTAAAGCGTAAACTAGCACTGAGTTTTTTAAAATCGATTGAACGATAAATCTTCTCGATGTGTTAGTCCGATTTCAGACTTGGTGACGTGTCGGCTGTCGTTGAACTTAAAGATTAGTTAACAGCTGTTAGAATTCATCTGCATTTGCTTTGGTTGCAGTCAGACACTTTTTTCCCATTTGTTGAGGACATAGAAAGATGCTGAGCGCCCAGCAGTGTTACTCAGTGATTAAAATTATTAAATGAATAGGCTTAAACTGAAGATCACTTAACAGCTGTATGTGGCCGTCCAGTTCATCAGTAAGGATTACAAATCAAGGGATCTAGGCTGTGGTTCACATCATACTGACTAGAGTATAAGAACAGAAGCTACCACCTTTGGTGGAAATTATCCGCCTCTCCACAATGTACAAGATTGTCAACAGCCAAATCCATTGTACCGGCATAAGATCCAGACCAGCAACATAAAAAAGACCATGACACAGACAACATAGTTGGAAGAACTGTTGATAGCAAGGGTTTGTGCACACACACACACACACACACACACACACACACACACACACACACACAAATCCATTCTGCAAAAGAGACCAACAAAAAAACTGATTTTTTTTGTAAAAAAGCAACAACTGCAGAATGGAATCAGCTGGAGGAAGGAGTTGTGTATGCAGGGACTACAAGTACAACAGTGTTTAAAGCAGTCATCGGAAGTTCCCTGCCATCTGCTGTTTGTTAACAGTACACTTTTTTTTTCTTTTTTTTTTTTAAACATACGCTCTCCAAGTCTGTTGCAACAATAGCCAGGTTGGCCCCTGCAGTGTGTAAAAATTTTCCAGATCCTGATCCTGAACTTGTGTATTTGACTTAGTTTTACCCCCATTTGCAGTTCTTTTTAGTTTTTCACTTGTATTTCCACTCATTGCTTTCTTTTGTAGACTGTTGTTGATCTGTCAGTATGCTGTGAAGCTCTAATGAAACTGAAAGAATATTTTGAAGAAAGCCTATTTGTAAGAGGAATTTGTCTTTGGAACTGCATACCAGCACAGTTGCTCAGGCTCCCTGCTTGGCATCCTTTTGATGACAAAACAACCATGAAATTTACCTATTAAAATTAGTGATGACAAAACAACCATGAAATTTACTCATGGAAATTAGAAATAGCATGTCATGCACTGTTTAAGATAAATTGTAACGGGATAAAAACAAAACAAAAAAACCCCGAAAAAACCTGCAAGGTTTAGGTTTCAGCCAAATGGATGAACAGATTATATAAGCAGAAAGGCTTAAGTCAGTCCATAAACGGTATATTGCTATTGCTGTTAGTGCTACCATTACTATCAACATGAGGTGGAGGTGATGACTGGACTGAGAATTACTGTTGTTCATATTTTGAGAAAAAGCAACGAAAGTTACAGAATCATGCCCATCTCCCTTTAAAAAAAAAAAAAAAAAAAAAAAATCACTAAGCCATAAACTTTGAAATCAGTCAGTCAGTTTTCTGGTAAATGGGTGAAAACTGTCCAAAATGGTCCATACCAAACTGATAAATTTAAACCCACTTATTTTTTCTCTGTCTCTCCTATATATAGTTATTTCAACAGCATTTAGATAGTACAAATAGTTCATTGTGTCATTTATTGTATGTGCAGACATGGATCAAGTGATGCAGTTTGTGGACCCAGCCAGGCAGTTTGCCAAAGACTCCATCCGCCTGGTGAAGAAGTGCACCAAGCCCGACAGAAAAGGTGACACTTCGTTGATTTAGACCGTCACTTTTTATTCCTGCTCCTTTCTTTTTTCTTCCTTGGTTGTGGAGACAGAAAAGTGGGTGTACAGACACCCATGCTTTCTATGAAGGAAAAAAAGACCCCTTGCTGTAGGCCGTGGGTGCACAGCAAGCCATGGTTTCTGTATAGGAACTGATTCGTTGCCATACGTCGTGGGTGCACAGACACCCATGCTTTCTATGAAGGAAAGACCCCTCGCCGTACGTCATGGGTGCACAGCAACCCATGGTTTCTGTATAGGAACTGATCCATTGCCATATGTCGTGGGTGTACAGCAACCCATGGTTTCTGTATAGCAACTGATCCATTGCCATACATCGAGGGTGTACAGCAACCCATGGTTTCTGTATAGGAACTGATCCATTGCCATATGTCGTGGGTGTACAGCAACCCATGGTTTCTGTATAGGAACTGATCCATTGCCGTACATCGTGGGTGTACAGCAACCCATGGTTTCTGTATAGGAACTGATCCATTGCCATACGTTGTGGGTGCACAGCAACCCATGGTTTCTGTATAGGAACTGATCCATTGCCATACGTCGTGGGTGTACAGCAACCCATGGTTTCTGTATAGGAACTGATCCATTGCCATACGTCGTGGGTGTACAGCAACCCATGGTTTCTGTATAGGAACTGATCCATTGCCATACCTTGTGGGTGCACAGCAACCCATGGTTTCTGTATAGGAACTGATCCATTGCCATACGTCGTGGGTGCACAGCAACCCATGGTTTCTGTATAGGAACTGATCCATTGCCATACGTCGTGGGTGTACAGGCACCCATGGTTTCTGTATAGGAACTGATCCATTGCCATACATTGTGGGTGCACAGCAACCCATGGTTTCTGTATAGGAACTGATCCATTGCCATACGTCGTGGGTGCACAGCAACCCATGGTTTCTGTATAGGAACTGATCCATTGCCATACATCGTGGGTGCACAGCAACCCATGGTTTCTGTATAGGAACTGATCCATTGCCATACGTCGTGGGTGTACAGGCACCCATGGTTTCTTTGAAGAAACAAGACCTTGCCATTCAATGATTAACTTTTTTGACAGTGATACTCGATAGTTCATTGAATCATTTAACTGGTGTTTGAAAGAAATAACGAAAAAGAAAAACAACAACATTGTCCATCACTTTATGTAGCCTGTGTATCAACATATGAACGTATCTATAGAAGAATACTCAATCAGTCAATAGCAAAAAAAGAAAACACCACCACCAAAACAAACATCAACAATGACAAACAAATAAACAAAAAATCCTAAAAATGTTACATTAAGCAGAGAGAAAAATGTTATTCACTAATTCTTAATCAGTAAATGTGTGTTGAATGGTTATTCGTGTATGATTTGTTTGCATGATTAAGTTACAATATTTGCTTTTGTTGCAGTTAATTGCTTTTATCACCATGTATTATGTAATTCAGATTACCATTTCATAATTTATATTAATGCGCCCATCGGATCTTTACTTTCTTTGATGTGCAGAATTTCAGAAAATTGCCATTGCCACAGCTATTGGATTTGCCATCATGGGTTTCATCGGGTTTTTCGTCAAGTTGATCCACATTCCCATCAACAACATCATTGTGTAAGTCATCTACTGTGTTAGCTGCTTATTGTTGAACTTTTTTTTATTTGTCATGATTTTTTCTATCTAAGAACTGTTTCCATTTTTGTCATTAATGTTTTAAGGTACTTTTTAAAAGTTATTTTTATATTTCTTACACCAATGCAAGCATCAGTTTATTATTACATTTTTTTTATATTACTAACAAACATCCGTTATTGATTATTCGCAGGCAGAATTATGAGACCAAATGATCTGATTATGCTGCATCACATTTCTGCTAAGACTCAAGGGCCTAGTTAGATAGTATCTACAGAATTAGAAAAATTATATTTGCACCCAAAGTTGAATATTACATAAAGAGAGCAGAAAGTGAAAAACCACAAACAAATAAACAAAAAAAGAAAACAAAAACTGACATATATAATGTTTGTAATGCACAAGGATTATGACCAGAGCTTTTGTTACTGTGACACAAGACCAGTGTAGTATTTAAAAAAAATATTTAAAAAAAAATTGTTTCACGGAAACAGTACCTGCAAGATTTCACTCAGAAACATATTCTTGAAATAAGTGATCTGACTTTAATTCATAGACACACACTCACACTTCACACTTCACTCTCTCTCTCTCTCTCTCTCTCTCTCTCTCTCTCTCTCTCTCTGTTAAACTGAGATCAGTGAGAATTCTATTAACATTGCAGGAAACTAGATATTTTCAATTCATTTAGCTTTTCTACTGACACACACACAAAATTTAAAACATGCTTGTCAGTACCCACATCATGGACACTGATGTACACACATACAGTGATACACACATAATGACACACACAACACAGCATCACACCCATGACTAGATATAGCTACCTTTGTGAAACAATTTTTCAGTTTCTCAGAATTGAAAAAAAATTTTTCTCAGAATTGAAAAAAAAATGTTTGGTGTAAAGGCACCAGCAGGCCTGCACATCTGTTGACCTGGTAGAGAAGAAAAACCTCCACACTCTGTCAACCAACAGTGGTAAGCACACATTGCCAGGATTGAGGATTGAACCCATGATCCCGAGACTGAAAGCTGACTATTTGAACCACTGACTGTGCTGTCAAGGTTGTCGTGACTGCTTTTTGCTGAAACTTGTCAAAGTGAAAATGTTGAGCAGCTGTGAAGTGAACATTCCTATAGTGTTTGATAATGCCTGATAAGTGATGTATAATGTAAGCAAAACAACAACAAAATTTCAAGCACAGGAAAATGCCCCAAGTTCATCCTTTTTTTAAGTATTTGATGTTGTTATTGACCAGAATGGATGTGTACTCCATCACCATTTAACCTTTTTTTAAAAACTGTTTTATATTATAATCGACTATTGACCAGATTTGATGTTTGTGTGATTCAGGGGTTCTTAGGAAGATGATCTGGGCGCCATGGCCAAAGCGTTGAAGTGTCAGCACCATGTACATCACTTCACATCGCTGTGCACTACCCACCTGTCTTCTGCAGCTGTGAAAACTTTGCGCACACTGATGACTGATGTTGACACTCTCATCGCCTGTGTTCCAGTTTTGAGCATCAGAAGACTGCTTGGTGTACTTGTGTTGGTACTTGAGTGAAGCTGTTTAAGAAGTTTGGCTGTGTTGTGTCTGTGTAGAAATTGATTAATGATGACTAGTCAGTTACATTATACAATCGAAAACAAAATGTTACTTATGGTGGCCACAAAATATTCATTAGTATGCTGCTGGGTCTGGGGTTGAGAACTGAACTGAAAAGAATTTTTTTTTTTTTTTATTTACATAACTGACTGGTTTACATCAATGATGATTTAGACAGCAGCAGACAAGTTTAAAATGATCTACAGGGTATTAAGGTTTTGTGAGTTGACTGAATGAAAAAAACCGAAATGATGGGTTGAGTGGAAAAAGCAGTCAGGTGTGATGTTTGAGTGATGTACTGTGGTGTAAGCCAGCTGCAAGACAGATGTTAGAGACACCTGTGAGGAAACAAGTTCGGAAGCTTGACACAATAATAAATGATCCTAGTTTTAACCAGTGTTGTGCTTTGTGTTCTGTACTTCTTGAATCCTACCATCAGTACATGTGTATGAAGTTGATCTTGAGTTTCTTCAAACAGGTGAAAAATAGTATGATTTGATTCAGATTTGTGTCTCAGTGTCAGTTTTTGTGTCTGTTGCCTGTCTTTGGCACAAACATTACACAGTGTGACTACACACTATTCATACTTTAAAAAAACTTTAAATTATCAATTAATTTGGTTCCAATTGGTTAATTTAAAATCAACCCCCCACCCCCCCGAAAAAAAAACAACCAAACCCAATGACATGCTTTTATTTGGTCTTTTGTAAACATTTGAAACTTTTAGAGACTTAGAAAAAGAAATGTCCAAAAAATAAGTTAAAAAAAAAAGAAGAAAAGACCCAGGTTTGCACAAGTTTGGAACTTTCGTTTCTTCACTGGAAAAACAAAAACAAAAACCAGCCAAAAAGTATGATGCATAATCATATCACTGATTGATAAAGCACAGCAGCAAAATGTTTCACTTGAAAATTTAAATTGATATAATAATTTTTTTTTTTTTAAGGCACATGGAGGATATTTCAACTGGAATCACTGTTCTCATCCGTGCAGCAGACGACGATTCATGCAAGGGACATAACCCAGCGTTTAGTATACCATGCCTCTCACATTCAGTTTTTCTAGGATTTTAAAGGTTTTAAGATTTAAAGGAAACAGTTGGGTTTTTTTTTTTAGGTTGTATTTAAGATTTGTGATTAGAATTTAAAACCTGTGTTAATCCTGATACCAACTAGCCATGGTCACTTATGAATGCATATTTACAAGACCAAGAATCATCTTTCTTTTTTAACAAAGAGAAAGAGAGGAACGATTCACATGAAACAGTAAAACCGCAGTTAAGCTAAACATCACAGTAAGAAAACAATTTAAAATGCACCAGCACCAATCACCTCAGATACACCTTGAAAATTGACTTCTTGCCCCCCCAGTCCCCACCCCCATTCCCCCTCTTTCTTTAGGCCACTACCCTTGGCATGTATCATGTACTTGTTCATACTGGGTGTATGCATGTATGTGACCGCATATGGGGTTGTGCCTGTGTCATTTATGACAAGCTTGGAAATCTGAAAACATTTTCAGCTAAAGTCAAGCAGGAAAATTTGCTTATACTGTGTAAATGCAACACCAAAACAAGAACAGGAACAAGTATCTGAGAAAAGAAATTCAAAAGAAAAAAGGCAACAAGAAAGAAATAATCTTTTTCACATTATTGTTTTATAGTTATGTTTGTTGCTTTTGCTTAAAATTTTTTTTTTTTTTTTAGAATATTAATTTTTCTTTTGTGCAAAGCTGTGGATCCAGCCTGTCATCTGACGATCTGTTCAGTCAGGTAATCTGCTGCTGGAAAACTTCACCCAATCTGGGAAAGAATTTTAGCCCCACATGCCATGCCTTTGTCTCAGGAAATCAAATGTCATGTCTCATTATCATGTATTTTGTTTAATTTTTTTATGTTTGTTTCCTTTCTCTTTCATTTTCCAGACATACATTGTTTCAGTGTCTTGACTTTTGCTCAGTTTCAGGGTCAAGGAGGTGTCAAAGTGTGTGGACTGACCCATATATGCTACACCATATCTACTGAATTAAAAAAAAATTTAAAAAAAAAAAAAAGGGAAAAAAAGAAAAGAAAAAGAAAGATGCCTGACCTTCGCACAAACCCAGCGTACTGGTCAGGCCTTGTGAGCCATTTAGGTTAATGAACACCGAATGACTTTAATGACTCAGGCCAACAGCCCCTATCATGACATTTGTCAGAATATACATTAAAAAAACCCACCAAAAAAAACATGTCCATTATATTCAGCCGTCATACAGAAAGACGCACACACACCCACCCTTCACACAGCAAGCAACAATCCAAAAATACACTGTCATACTCATCCATTCATACACTCACGTTCTAATACCTGCCTACCTCACACTCCAATCCTTACACAAAATCATTCACACTCTCACACACACACACCACAGTGTGCGCACATGCGTGCGTACACACACCCATACACTCTTGTACTTATGCCCACAGACACATACTTGACGTGAACACACTTGCACGCATGGATATCAACGCATGAAAAAAACCCCACATATGTTAACTCGACTGGAAACGACCAATTTGCATGCTATTTGAAGTGGGACTTTCATTCTAGTGCTTTTCTGCAAATGCTCTTTTCACCATTTAGGTTAATGTAAAACATTGACACAAAATGAAATACAATTATGTTCATGGATTGATTGTGACTGTGCCACAGCCACTGAAACTTACCACTGATTTGTAAAATGCAACAGGAGTTAGATTCACCAACAGTAATGCTAAAAAAAAACCAAGAGAGGCAAGGCCTTCAAGACTCACTTGTGGCAAATTAAGTCCCCTAGCATTAATTACAGATCTGCACCAAAACGTTTCCAAATAAAATACTTCCATGCTTAGCAAAAGAAGTTCCTGTTTGAACAAAAAATGATAATAATGACTGCTCTTGTTGTGTCAGAATATCAGATCAAAGTGCCAAGTTTAGAGAATACAAAAAATATAAATATAACAGTAAATGCAGTTTGCATATAATTAGGCTTCATTTTTTTTGTGTGTGTGTGTGTGCCCATCCCAGAGGTGCAATATTGTTTTAAACAAGATGACTGGAAAGAACTGAATTTTTCCTATTTTTATGCCTAATTTGGTGTCAACTGACAAAGTATTTGCAGAGAAAATGTCAATGTTAAAGTTTGCCACGGACACACACACACACACAGACAACCGAAACACCGGGTTAAAAAATGCTTGTCTTCTACATATCCATAGTATTTCATGAATGTGACCTTTGAGGCACACAAAGGGTCTTTTGTTTTGATTCATGAAAGAGATGAACGAAATACAGTGTGTGGCAATAGAGATAAACAGGTATGCCAAATATTGACTCACACACACACGTGCGCACACACACACACACACACACACACACACATGCATGGATTTCTGTCATTACACGCACGCACACACACACGAAAGTGAACATACACACACAAACATGAACACTCACACACACACACACACATGCTCTAACCTGCCAACTGACATGTCGCATTTATCAGTTACGTTGAGTATATACCAAGAATTGTCTTGTAGCAACACGTGGATTGTCCAACAAACTGAAACAAAACACGTTGTAACTTTTGTCTCTAACCCTGTCACACAATTAATACCACCCAGGTGACCCCATCCTCATAATTATCACGCTGACCGAAAAATGATAATTTATCTTTCCTGTCTGAACCACACACATGGTACAAAAAAATCAAGGATGCGGGGGCGTAAACAATCATCTATTGACTCAAGTCATTTACACAACAGCACGCGCCGAGTGTGTGCTCGGCACAGCTCGCTTTTGAGCAAGTTCATTGCATGGTTAGCTTTAAAATTCATGCGGTGCGCTTACCCCACCTGACACCGCGAGCAAGTTTCCAGGAATGCTGGAAATTTCATTGGGATTTGACAGCCTCAAACTACGCACCTGCGCTCCCCTCCCCCTCCGCAAGGTTTTACCCGAAGGTCATTCTGACCTAGATTTGAATGACCCCTACCTCTGTCCTAATTTTTGTTCTGCGTAAATGACTTATACTTTCGCTTTAAGCTGTTCCGGTTTTCACTATTTTGTCACTTCCTATCAATGGTGGACATCTTGTTCAGCTGGTTAGAGGCTGAGACTAAGTTCCGAAAATACGACACCCTCGGCCATTTATGGAAAGTCAAGATCTCATATCCCCGGCCTGTCCCACCCTAGGAAATGATTCACCCCTACTGTTCAAGGGTTTGGTCCTATTGAAAAAGGAATGAATGCCGTTCTGGGATTTCCTGTTACTGACTCGCTCCCACATCACCTCCTCTCCATTGTAACTTAGCGAAAGCAAAGTGGGGGAGTTCTTCGTTGAATAGCCTGTATTGATTCTTTTACCTGGGCCAAATCTACATCCAATGGTCAATTTACGCTCCCCTAAAATTAATGACCCCTACATCAATTACGAGGAGAGAGAAAATGCAGCTAAGGGAGCAGTTTCAGTTTCCCCAAGGAGGCGTCGCTGCGTTCGGAATAATCCATATACGCTGCACCACATCTGCTAGGCAGATGCCTTACCAGCGGCATGACCCAACGCGCTTTGTCAGGCCTTGAGTACATGCACATATACATTTGTGTACTTAACATAGTGGATTTCTTCTACATAATTTCGCCAGAAAACCACACTCTCGTTGCCATGGGTTCTTTTTCTGTGCGCCAAGTGCATGTTGCACACGGGACCCCATCCGATTGACTAGACGCTCAGTTTGATTTTCCAGTCAAACTTGGGAGAAAGGGCGAGAGCGGGATTCGAACCCACACCCTCACAGACTCTGTAAGGGGACAAATCTGACTAGTTGAAGCTAACACCCGGGAGGCATTCCAGAAACTCAAAGCTGACCACCGGAATTAATCCGAGCTTGACGGGCACAATAGCCGAGTGGTCAAAGCGTTGGGTCCCGGGTTCGAATCTCGGTGACGGCGCCTGGTGGGTAAAGGGTGGAGATTTTTCCGATCTGCCAGGTCAACATATGTGCAGACCTGTTTGTGCCTTAACCCCCTTCGTGTGTTTTCGTACGCAGAAGATGAAATACGCACGTTAAAGATCCTGTAATCCATGTCAGCGTTCTGTGGGTTATGGAAACAAGAACATATTCAGCATGCACCCCCGAAAACGGAGTATGGCTGCTTACATGGCGGGGTGAATAAACAAAACGGTCATACACGTAAAATGTTACATGTTTGTCTGAGTGTGAATGTGTGCGTGCCTGAAATCTGATTGAAAGACACAGGAAACGAATGATGAGCGTCCAGTGGCAGCCGTCAGTCGGCTCTACCCAGGTAGGCAGCCTGTTGTGTAAATGACCCCGTGTTTGTAAAGCGCTCAGAGCTTGGTTCCCGACCGAGGATAGGCGCTATATAAGTATCCATATCAATCAATCAATAAAAAAAATCTGAGGGTCCCGGGTTCGAATTTCGGTAACGGCGCCTGGTGAGTAAAGGGTGGATCGAGATTTTCCGATCTCCCAGGTCAGGTGCAGATCTGCTAGTGCCTGAACCCCCTTCGTGTGTACACGCAAGCAGAAGATCAAATAATTATGCACGTTAAAGATCCTGTAATCCATGTCAGCGTTCGGTGGGTTATGGAAACAAGAACATACCCAGCATGCACACCCCGAAAGCGGATTATGGCTGCCTACATGGCACGGGTGAAAACGTTCATGCACGTAAAAGCCCACTCGTGTACATACGAGTGAACGTGGAAGTTGCAGCCCACGAACGAAGAAGAAGAAGAAGGAGAAGCAGAATCCGGGCTTGCCAAATTTGACCCCGGGGTAAAAACTAGTAGGGGTACTAATAGGCCGCAACGTTCATCCGGCCGCTCGCAAAACATCTTTACATGTGACTGCTGCGTTTCTGGTCTGCGTGAAGTAAGACACGATTAATTAAAGTTCAAAGACCTAGTCCTTGGCTTTAAGTGGGGTACTGGGATGTGTAGAACTGAAAGTCAATTAAAAAAACCCAACAAAAATGATGAAAAGGAAATGCACCGTACGTGACAGAGCAATTTGGGGCCAGGTTGTGAGCCGGTTCAGTTGTGTTGTGTGTGTGTGTGTGTGTGTGTGTGTGTGTGTGCACGCGTGTCAGTGTGTGTGTGAAGCCTTGGTATATAATGATAATAATAAAATGTAAGCTTATATAGCGCAGTACCCCCATTTCACTTTAAAAAAAAAAAAAAAAAAAAAAAAAAAAAAAAAAAAAATATATATATATATATATATAAATTATATATATACAAATTTAAGACTAAGTGTCGTAAAATATGTACAAAGTCTACACACTTTCACATGACAATTGCTAAAATATACATATGTAAGACTCTGAACTGGGCACAAAGAAAAAAAAAAGACATATGTAAATTGACACAGGCGCCATCACAGTCTCAAATCGCACAGGTGCAAATCACAGCAAACCAAAGCACATCACATTCACCATTGTCAGAAATAAACACCAGGGAACCAGGTATCACGAAAAGAACACCAAACATCATCACAGATGCATACAGATCAACACAAAGAGCACATCCAGCTACAAAGATCCCAGCAAGCAAAAGCAGATGGAAAAAATTCAGTTAGAAAAGTACAGTTTGAAAAAAATATGTTTTGAGTGCTCCCTTGAATGCGGGTGTTGGGGTGTATATATACTACTTAACTGACAAAGCTGACATACCAGTTGGCACCTCTTGAGAATTATACTCTTGGTCTCGTTTCACCTATACCCACCATTCCCCGTTTCGCCTGTTCTCTCTCTCTCTCTCTCTCTCTCTCTCTCTCTCTCTCACACACACACACACACACACACACACACACACACACACACACACAGAGCGTAATTGTCGCTCACCAACTGGTAATGTTATTTACCTGCTGTACTGACCCAACTGTTTTCTGAATATTGACATATTGTAACACACACACACACACACACACACACACACACACACACTGCATGTAAACCTGCCTTTTCCGTTGTCACTTTGTTTACTTTTTTCACCCCTCAGTATCAGTATCTAATTTGTGAGTTATAGAAAGTTTTCTCCTTTTGGAAAACCAGCACCATTAGTCAGTGGAGCAGGACACTCGGCCAGGTCAAGTGTAGGGTCCAATGGAAAGAGACGCTCAGCCGGTATTTTGGCCGGAGATCAGAAACCGTTGAGGTATTCATTCATTTATCTTAGTCGTTGCATTGATAAAATGATCTTACAGTTTGTAGTATTGGTTGTACAGCCGTCCGAAAATATACGTACCTGTATTATTAGTCGCTTTTGCTCTTCATGTGTTACCTGAATTTTTTATGGTCTGACGGTACATGTTCTTAATCTCTCATTTTCGTCGTAGAGTTATTTCCTAGTCTGGAACGTTACCAGTTTGCTTGAAACTGACACGTGGTTTTTTGCTTGAGTGTTTATTCTCTAATTCGGTATTACTTTCACCGTATTAGTTTCAAATTACCTCATGTATTCTGTTTAATGTGCTAGAATTACTATTTCTCCCAGTTCTGAATGTGGAAACAGTGAAGTAAAGTCTAGCCTACATTTGTTTGTGAGATTATTTTCCGTGGATTTGTAAACTACTTCGGGAATTAATATTTCGTAGAAAGACTGGAAGACCGTTCAGTTTGTTCAGATTGCTTTGCCAGTAAACCATATTTAAGGGGAGTGAATGAGTCACTGTCCATAATGTAACGTAGTGCTATTGTGATTCCCCTTCCGCCCCGAGATGGTGGGCGGCGGCGGAATCCTACCAAAATCGTGGATAATTCACTAGAACTTAGCCGCAGATTCTAGGTTTTTGTCAAGGGAACTCCATTCTTCCTGTGTGGAGACTCAACTTCATCCCCCGCTGTTTGAGTGGCCGTCTTCCGCCTGGGGAGCTCGAGCGTCGCTGGTGGACGTGTTTCCCCAAGCGCAACACCAGAGTCCACCTTCCAGAACTACGAACTGTGTGGTGCCAGTTTCTATTCCCCCCCCCACACACACACCTAAGCTATTACTGGGAAAAAGACAAACTGTCACAGAAGAGGGTGACGAAGGGAAAATTGTGGGTGTTCCTCATGTGGAAGAGGAAAACGAACAGACTTCTTTTCTTTGTGGTGTCTAATTAAGTATTGTATCGTGTCTGTGATTTTTTGTTAAAGTATTTGGAGTAAATGTTTTGTATCTGTTTATTCCAGGCTTTTGTTTGGATAAAGGTGAGAGAGCGTGAGAGAGCTGGCCATAACTTTAGTTTGAAAAGTTGCACGCGACAATTGGCGAGCCTGCCAGGATCCTTTCTTGGATAGTAGTATCTGAATTCATTTTTGTCACTGGCCACTCTCCTCGTTCACTACTCACTCCCATCTCCCAATCTTAATTACATTATCGTAATGAATTGACAGGTAGCTGTAGGTGTTTGGAGTGGACTTGGATCTGTAAGTTACCAGTTAGTTTACATTTGTACATTACTTCATTCTTTTGTGTATGATACTGGTCATTCATTGATTGCATGGAACTTCGTTCTGGCTGCAAGCTTAGCGTCATGGCTGAAAGGAGGCAGGATCGTATTTCACGGTGGCGCAGTTTCGCTGCCGAGTTAGAGGTTCCCAGGGAGCAAGTTGCTGAGTTTGTTGCTAGTCAAATGATTAAGGAGGATGAGGCTGCAGAGAAAAGGGAGTTAGAGGAAAGAGCTCATCAGAGACAGCTGGAATGGGAAGAAGAGCAGCGGCGGAAACAGTTTGAATGGGAGGAGGAACAACACCAACAACAGCGTGAAGAGCATTCCCTCCGGCTTGAGGTTCTGCAGAGGGAGAAGAAAGGGAAGAATTATGGCAACAGTATGGTTATGGATCAGGTAGAGGGAGAGTCTGACACTGACGACGACCGTGGATTTCGCCCCAGCCTTCCAAAGTTCGATGACAGTAAGGGTGACATTTCGTCTTGGTTGAAGAGGTTTGAGCGTGTCGCTACTCTGTACGGATGGAAGAAGAGCACCTGGGCGACTCGAGTTTCTACTCGTCTCACTGGTAAGGCCGAGGATGTCTACAACAACCTGAGCGACGCTGACGCGGGTGACTACGATAAGCTGAAGGAGCAACTTTTAGCTCGTTACCAATTGAATGCAGAGACGTATCGTCGTCGTTTCAGGAACTGTAAAAGAAAAGACAATGAAACTTTTGTGCAGTTTAGTGCCAGGTTGCAGGACAACTTAAAGCAGTGGCATGAGCAATCTAAGGTCCCTGATCTGAATCAATTGATTCTCCTTGAGCAGTTCTTACAATCTTTGCAGGCTGACATGGCCGCCTACGTGATGGAGAAGCAGCCACAGTCTCTGGAAGAAGCTGTCGCATCAGCTGAAGTTTACTTCATGGCTCATAGGGGTGGGAGGAAGTTTCTTCAGCCGGTAGGTCTTAGTGGTAACGCTTCAGCGGGGCAGGATAAGTCCAAGGTGGGTGGAACTAAGAGCGAGTCTGGGAATTCCTCTGTTAAGACTTGTTTCATCTGTCAGTCACCTAAGCACTTGGCTAGAGACTGTCCCAGGAAAGGGAAATCGGCGGGCGCAGTACAGCATCAAGGGACAGAGGTCAGGCAATCAGTTCAGGTGCCTACTCTCTGCACGCCATGTAGAGAGCAGGAATACGATCCACACTGTCTGGTCGTGGTCGAAGGCAAGGCAGTACCAGGACTGCGTGATACAGGGTCTCATGTCTGTGTCGTGAAGAAGTCTCTCATATCTGATTGTCATCTTACCGGCAGGCAACTTGAGGTTTCAATGGCCGAGAAAGACATCAAGCGGCACTATCCTATTGCTGTGGTTAGGATAGAGAGTCCGTTTTTCACAGGTCAGGTTGAAGCTGTAGTTATGGAGACTCCAGTGGTTGATTTCATAGTTGGGAATCATGCTCGGTTGGAAGATCGAAAAGTTCTGCCAGTGTATGGTACACCCAAGGAAATCTCTGTAGTCACTCGTGCTCAGGCAGCAGAGAAGAAGCAACCTTCTACTTTGCTGGTGGCATCTCCAGGTCTCGAGACCGTGACGCCAGAACAGTTGAAGGAACTACAGAAAGGTGATCCCGGATTGAAGTCTTTGCGGGAGGCAGCCGATCGTAGAGACGTTAGGGTTTCTGGTCGTACAGGCGAGGTGTCCTTCAGGTGGAGGAAGGGTATTCTGTACCGTGAGTACCGTCAGGCGAAGACTGAGTACAGTCAAGTTGTGGTCCCCGCACAGCTTAGACAGGGAGTAATGAAACTGGCTCATGAACCACCTATGGGGGGTCATCAAGGAGGAAAGAAGACTCTGGACAGGATTTGGAAACAGTTTTTCTGGCCTGGCATGTGTGCAGACGTTCGCCGATTTGTTTCGTCCTGTGACCAATGCCAGAAAGTCTCTCCAAAACCTCAGAGAGTACCTCTAGGGAAGATGCCTCTGATCGACACTCCTTTTGAGCGGGTAGCAGTTGACCTTGTTGGGCCGATTACTCCTGCGTCAGGGTCAGGGAACCGCTATATCTTGGTGGTTGTGGATTACGCCACCCGGTACCCCGAGGCCGTTCCTCTTAAGACCGTTGAAGCTACCACGGTTGCTGAAGCACTGTGGGAGGTCTGGACTCGAGTTGGTGTGCCATCTGAGATTCTAACTGATCGCGGAACCCAGTTCATGAGCGATGTAATGAAGCAGATGGAGAGATTGTTGTCCATCCGTGGGTTGGCAACAACTCCTTACCATGCTCAAGGAAATGGGCTAGTAGAGCGGTACAACGGCGTTCTGAAGACTGCGTTGCGGAAGCTTACTCAGGAGAAACCAAAGCAATGGGATCGGTATATCCCTGCACTGCTCTTTGCTTACCGGGAAGCGACTCAGGAGAGTTTGGGGTTCTCACCATTTGAGCTCCTGTACGGAAGAACAGTACGAGGGCCTTTGTCTGTCTTGCGCCAGCTGTGGACAGATGAACACACTTCTGAAGAAGTTCGCACTACTGCAGAGTACGTAGTAGACTTGAGGAACCGTATCGAGGAAACCTGTGAGTTGGCACGCAGGAATTTGGCTACAGCTTCTCGGAGACATGCTGAGGTTTTTAACAGGAAGTCTCAGAATCGTGTGTTCTCCCCTGGTGACAAGGTACTGCTGCTTTTGCCCCAGAGACATAACAAATTACAGCTGTGCTGGCAGGGTCCCTTTCAGGTATTGGAGAGGAAGGGAGAAGCTGACTATAAGATTCGCATGGGAGGACAGGACAAATTGTACCATGCGAATCTGCTGAAGAGGTATGTGGAAAGACAGGCGGACTCTGCTTCTTGTGAAGTTCCGATGGTGGCTGTTGCTGTCATAGAGGAGACTGAACCAACTTCTGTCGCTGACAGGGAGTTGCCTGTGCCCAGTCTGGTGGCTGAGGAAACAATAGCTGACTTGAACTTTGGACCAGGTCTGAATGACAAACAGAAAGAGGAAGTTTTGACAATTGCTCGTCGGCATGAGAAGGTCATCACGGATGTACCGTTGAAGACGAACTTGGCAGAGTTTGACATGACCGTAGAGACAGCAAAGCCGGTGCGAGTAAAACAGTACCCTTTGCCCCATGCCAAAGTGGAGATCGTCAAGCAAGAGGTAGAGACCATGAAGACGCTTGGAGTGATAGAGCCTGCTGCATCTCCCTATAATGCCTCGGTAGTTCTCGTACGCAAGAAAGACGGAAAGATCCGGTTCTGCGTTGACTATCGACGTTTGAATAACGTCACCGTCTTTGATGCGGAACCTCTACCTGACGTAGAGCATCTTTTCTCTTCTCTAGGTAAAGCCCGGTACTTCAGCAAGTGGGACCTCAGCAAAGGTTACTGGCAAATTCCGGTCAGAGAAGACATCCGGCCTATGACCGCTTTCACTACCCCCAGTGGACAGTTCCAGTTCACTGTGATGCCCTTCGGCTTGAAGAATGCAGCAGCAGTTTTCTCAAGGATGATGAGAGCTTTGCTGGATCCCATAGGCATGAAAGATGTACATAACTTCATGGACGACATCATGATTGCGTCCGAAACATGGGAAGAACATCTCTCTGCTATAGAGGCAGTTTTCCAGCGATTGGAGGAAGCAAATTTGTCAGTCCGTCCAAAGAAGTGCTACATTGGGTTCGAGGAACTGAGTTTTCTGGGACATGTTGTACGGCACGGTCAAATCCTGCCGGAAACGGACAAGGTGGAGAAAGTTATGAAAGCACCAGTTCCTGAGACTAAGACGCAAGTGCGAGCCTTCTTGGGCCTGGTAGGCTACTACCGTAAGTTTATCCCTAATTTCTCTGCCATAGCACTTCCCCTGACGGACCTCACCAGGAAAGGTGCTCCCAACAACGTCGTTTGGACTCCAGAGTGCGATCGGGCCTTCAAAACTTTGAAGGGTCGTCTGGTTTCTAGGCCAGTGTTGCAACTGCCAGATCTGTCCTGCCAGTTCGTCTTACGAACTGACGCCTCAGACCGTGGTCTGGGGGCGGTGCTCCTACAGGAGAAGGAAGGTGTACTACACCCTGTCGCGTTTGCCAGCAGGAAATTGTCTGGAACTGAAAGTCACTACTCTACGATTGAGAAGGAGTGCTTAGCAGTAGTGTGGGCTACAGACAAATTCCAGCAGTTTTTATATGGTCAGCAGTTTGTGCTTGAGACTGATCATCAACCTCTGCAGTACTTGCAGACAGCAAAAGTTGCGAACCAAAGGCTGCTGAGGTGGAGTTTGCTCTTACAGTCTTACTCCTTCACAGTTCGAGTGATCCCTGGCAGACTGAATGTTGGTGCCGACTATTTGAGTCGGGCATCTGTGGAATAATTGTTTCCCCTTTGTAGCCGTGCAGACGGATGTCTGTGCTCAATCAGGGGGGTGTTGTCACGGACAAGGAGGGTTGTGCGTGCGTGTGTGTGAACGCTGCCACTTTTGGTTGACCCCTCTCCTTGTAGCTCTTCCGCGTGCTCCATGTAGCCAAGGAAGTGTATGGAATGCACGTGTTGCACTAGAAAACATGACGTGCATATTTCTAATTTGTGAGTTATAGAAAGTTTTCTCCTTTTGGAAAACCAGCACCATTAGTCAGTGGAGCAGGACACTCGGCCAGGTCAAGTGTAGGGTCCAATGGAAAGAGACGCTCAGCCGGTATTTTGGCCGGAGATCAGAAACCGTTGAGGTATTCATTCATTTATCTTAGTCGTTGCATTGATAAAATGATCTTACAGTTTGTAGTATTGGTTGTACAGCCGTCCGAAAATATACGTACCTGTATTATTAGTCGCTTTTGCTCTTCATGTGTTACCTGAATTTTTTATGGTCTGACGGTACATGTTCTTAATCTCTCATTTTCGTCGTAGAGTTATTTCCTAGTCTGGAACGTTACCAGTTTGCTTGAAACTGACACGTGGTTTTTTGCTTGAGTGTTTATTCTCTAATTCGGTATTACTTTCACCGTATTAGTTTCAAATTACCTCATGTATTCTGTTTAATGTGCTAGAATTACTATTTCTCCCAGTTCTGAATGTGGAAACAGTGAAGTAAAGTCTAGCCTACATTTGTTTGTGAGATTATTTTCCGTGGATTTGTAAACTACTTCGGGAATTAATATTTCGTAGAAAGACTGGAAGACCGTTCAGTTTGTTCAGATTGCTTTGCCAGTAAACCATATTTAAGGGGAGTGAATGAGTCACTGTCCATAATGTAACGTAGTGCTATTGTGATTCCCCTTCCGCCCCGAGATGGTGGGCGGCGGCGGAATCCTACCAAAATCGTGGATAATTCACTAGAACTTAGCCGCAGATTCTAGGTTTTTGTCAAGGGAACTCCATTCTTCCTGTGTGGAGACTCAACTTCATCCCCCGCTGTTTGAGTGGCCGTCTTCCGCCTGGGGAGCTCGAGCGTCGCTGGTGGACGTGTTTCCCCAAGCGCAACACCAGAGTCCACCTTCCAGAACTACGAACTGTGTGGTGCCAGTTTCTATTCCCCCCCCCCCCCACACCTAAGCTATTACTGGAAAAAGACAAACTGTCACAGAAGAGGGTGACGAAGGGAAAATTGTGGGTGTTCCTCATGTGGAAGAGGAAAACGAACAGACTTCTTTTCTTTGTGGTGTCTAATTAAGTATTGTATCGTGTCTGTGATTTTTTGTTAAAGTATTTGGAGTAAATGTTTTGTATCTGTTTATTCCAGGCTTTTGTTTGGATAAAGGTGAGAGAGCGTGAGAGAGCTGGCCATAACTTTAGTTTGAAAAGTTGCACGCGACAATATATATATATATATATATATATATATATATATATATATATATATATATATATAACACATTTAATGTGTGCATTTATGAAGTTTACACTGAATATTTTTGTGGTGATGGAACATGTTTTGTGAATCCAGAAATACTGGTTTTGAGGGGGGTAAAAAATCGAAGTAGCGAGGCCGGGTTTGCCGTGGCATGTTTTTCCAAGATGCACATTAAATATTTCAAGGGGATGTGGAGGCATATGAGTCATGCCTATTTGTTGGAAACCGGAACTTGAAGCTACTGCGAAATCTGGAAAATTCCCACTTCCCGTTTCTTTTTGTGTCAGTCGCTCCCTCGATTGTCTTAGCTCATTCAGTCTGGTGAGCTACGTGGCAGCTGTGTCAGTCGAACTTTAGCAAAGTCGAGCGATGTGAGTACTATGTATTATATGTTATGCCTTGTTTTTCTCTTTTAATTGCTACTGTTCCATATATTATCCTTTTCGTTTGATGGTGAGTTGTGGTTACCTTTCTTGTAATGTATGTAACGTCCTATTCTTGCGTCCTGACTTCCTGGTGGGAACTGTTTAAGAACGTTTGGAAAATTTTGCACCGTGCACGGTGGTGTTTTGCTACGGAGGTATAATGAGAAATTTTATGTTACGTGTCACCGACCTTTCTAATCAAGAATTAGACATAAAAGAACGCAAAATGACCCATAACATGAACCCGAACCGCCATTTGTCGTCTCAAGCCGCCGTGTTTTTCGTTTACCTGTTCATGGTTTGCGGGGCCACGAAAACCGAGAGAGCAAGATGGCGGCACGTTACTGAGTTACACAACCCTCAAAATAGAGTCGAAAACATCTGAAAATGGGTTTAAACATGTAGGCTACTGCATGTAATGGTAATGATTTATGGTTTCATCTGTGCACGAAAATCGCCTGTAGAATAGGTCTACAAATTTAGACTGAACGCGGCTAAAATGTGTGTGTGTGTGTGTGTGTGTGTGTGTGTGTGTGTGTGTGTGTTGTGTGTGTGTGTGTGTGGGGTGGGGGTGGGGGTGGTGGGTGTGGGTGTGGGTTACAGTAAGAATTTGAAAACAGCAATTTCATAAAATCCTTGAAAGTTTCAGTTGTTTCATGGAACCACTTCACAGTCTGACTGCCACATGTAAGTCCACAGAGAGACAGAAAATTATAATTTTCATTTTGATTTTAAGTTAATCAACTACATTTTATTTTCAATTAAAGTCATTCAGCTAATCAGCACATTTCTGTTGTTGTGGACTTTGTACTTACCTTGCCAAGGTGAAGTTTTACCCCTCATTAGCATGATTGAAATAACCTCCAAACTGCCATCCAGATGTCTATATGATTCTTGCCCACATGATCTCATAGTTATAGGCCACACAATAGGCCACACATCGTTACTGTAGTCTTTGTGTTCAAGGTCTGAGGAAGTCTCGTGAGTTGCTGTAATTTAAATGCACATGCATTGTTATACTTAGTTTCTTCTTTGTCTCACACACACACACACACACACACACACACACATACACACACACACACATACACACACACACACACACTCACTCACACACACACACACACACACACACACACACACACACACACTGACACGTACACACACTGACACACACATAAGAATGAGATAAACTCCAGTGCAGATGTGTTTTATACTCTCTCTCTCTCTCTCTCTCTCTCTCTCTCTCTCTCTATATATATATATATATATATATATATATATATAATTACGCATACATCTATATGTGTGCTGGCGAATCAGTGACTACTGGTTACGGAGATTCTTGATTTGCAGGGATTCCATGTAAATTGATAATTTATTGTCTTCAGGTCGGACTGCTGAAGGGGACAGATTTAAGCTCTCTCTCTCTCTCTCTCTCTCTCTCTCTCTCTCTCTCTCTCTCTCTCTCTCTCTCTCTCTCTCTCTCTCTCTCTCTCTCTCGTAATATGTCCGTGAATAATTATGTCAGTCTCCCGTTCTCAACTTATGAATTGGCAGCTTACGATTATTTCTTCTGAGTTCCAATGTGACATTGGGAGGCAATAATATATTGGCAAAATGTCTGTCAGTGTATTCTTCGAAAGTTATATGGGTCTTTATGTAGTTATTGGCGGCTTTAGTCAGTGCAATTACGACAGTTTTCTATCTGTCTTTATGCCTCTTGAGTCATGTTTTTTTTTAAGCAATGTAGCAAATACGGATGCGGAAGAGAAACTATTTCATCTATGATGCTTGATTTTGAATAAACGTGTTTTTGTTTGCAAGTTCGCTTGCCCGTGAATGACAACGTGAAATAGAAAAAAAAACATTCAAAGAACTGATAAAAAAAAAAAAAGACGTATGTGTGTTGGCAAACTTGCTTACAAAACTGAACTAGCGAAGTCGACAGTAATAGAACACTCAAACACCTGTGCGCTCTCAACATCATGTGTTTGCTCCTTTTCAGAATGTAATCTCCAAAACGAGGAACGAACAAACCGCAGTTCATCGTTAAATCAGCCAGCAGCTATTTTTCTTGGTAAATTACGTAACTAGTTTTCTTGTCAGTGCTTGGCGTCAGCGGAAAATCTGCTGGTTTCGGTTTCGGTTTCGGTTTGCACAGGTTGTCTCATGATGTGTCGACAATATTTGCCCAAAATATTATTTCGATGCCAAAATATTATTTCTATGACGGCAAGGTGAAAATCAATTAGATGATGTCGTCAGCGTTCTCACGGCGCATAAACCTGTTGCACCCATTAAACTAAGAATCAATAATAAAATATTTACACTTTTTTCTGAGTAAGTTAGTTAAAAAAGAAGAATGAACGTCGTTAATGTGTGTGTGTGTGTGTGTGTGTGTGTGTGTGTGTGTGTGTGCTGTCCATGTGAGAGGACAATATATTGGCCTCTCAGTTGCTGCAGAAAATTAATGTCTGTTTCCGACTGTGCCGAACTGAGTGGAAGGGCTAGGTTATCTCCCTTCGACCACTTGACTTATACCTCTGAGCTATCAGGGACCCAAGTTGAATAATGTCTTGGAATGTTTAGAACTAATTAATGAGGGGTTGTAAGCGTCCTTTGTTAATTTTCCCGCCATTAGAAGTGTAGGAATATCTTTCTTTATTCTTGTATACCAACCTGACTTGGCCTAGTTGGTAAGAATTTTTCATTTGTTTGCTTTTGGTAAGAGTTTCAGAAAATTTTATGTTCATTATTTTGTGTATAATAGTATTGTTGGGACTGAATCTGAGGGTACTACAGTGTGTTGAGGAAGGTTGAAAATAGTACCTTGGGCATCTTCTTTGAGCTCTGGGTCACTTTGGCTCCAACCACTGGAGAGACATCACAGAGCAAGCAGGTGCTTTGTGGAAGGGGAGAGACTGGGTGACTTAGGTTCACCGGCAGAATGTGTGTGTGAGGCTGACAGGCAGCGGGCATGAGCTCATGTGGGAACATCTTAGTTCTGAGGTGTGTGTTGGTATTTTTGTGTGTGTTTGTTTATTGCTGTTGTTTTAAGGACTTATTATGGGGTTGTGTTCACAGGGCCCCATAAATTGAATACTATTTTTGTTATTTAGGAAAACATATAGCCACCATCCCCTTGCTAATCAAGAAACATCTTGATTATGGTTTTAATTTTATGTGTTGATATGATTGTCTGTGGAAGAACTTCACAGAATTCCATGATTTTATCTGTGGAAAAATTCCACTGATTGCTTGCTCATTTACTGCAATTTCCTTCAAACTGCAAGTAATTTCTTTTTTTTATGCATTCTGTATACAGTGTGTTTTGATGATAAATGTGTTATTTTGTGTAATCATTATTAACTTGCCATGGTCATGTGGACATGGCAGATACTGTTTTGCTTCACTGATATTATTTCACCATGATCGTGTGGACATGGTAGATGTTGTTTCTTGTTTTTCTGTTGTTTTACCATGACCATGCGGACATGGTAGATGTTGTTTCTTGTTTTTCTGTTGTTTTACCATGACCATGCGGACATGGTAATATTTGTTTTATCACCATTAATTTGCCATGATTATGTGGACATGGTAGATGTTGTTCTTGGTTTTATAATGTTTTGCCATGATCATGTGGACATGGTAATAATTTCCTTTGTTTAACTACCATTAATTTGCTATGACCGTGTTGACATAGTAGTAACCATTTTGTTTCATTGTTATTGATTTTGCTTGTTTTGTTTCCTTTTTTAAAGTTTTTTTTCGAGTTTTTTGTTTTGTTTTTGTTTTTGTTTTTTTGTTACAGTTTTGCTATGAAATTGAACAAACAAACAAACAACAAAAAACAACAACCAAAAACAAACAAACAAACAAAAACAAACAAAAAAAAAAAAAAGAAAAGAAAAAAAAGAGGAGAATTGGACGTGAGTGTGGTACGATTTTGCATGGGTGCATGACACACAACCCATCAACACCTCGTCCCCCTACATTCAGTTTAACGTGTGACTGTAGACGGGGAAAAAATCCATGTACAAAGGGGCAAGAACCTAATACAATACAAACTGCAAACGTGATTAAATCAAAATTAATGTCCAGCTTGACTTCAAAGCAATTTAAACTTTCAGAAAATTTTCAACAACAATGTGAATTTATCAGCAGCATCTTCAAACTTTTTTCCCCGGAAAGCATGGTAAAAAAGGTTTTCAGTCAGGCATCGCATTCAGAGAGTATAATTTTATGTGTATTTGAAAGTTGTCATCCACAACGAAGACAATAGGGCTGTGCTCGCCGAGCTCATCCCATCCAGCTCACTGGCTTCACACATCTGACAGGCAGCAAAGTCCTTGCATGCTCTCATTTCTTTTGTCAATATAATTTGTGTTGGGATGTGATTGTTGGTTGACGTGAAAGTTGTGTAAGTGCTTTATGACGGAGTGGAGTACTGTATGCATTGGTGTTTGTTTTGTGCAATTCTGCACACCGGAACTTCGAGTTGTCTGGACATGTTTTCTGTTCAACCTGGCAAGTATTCTTCCGGCTTGTTGGTCAGAGCACGCCATTCCTTCACCATCCCCTTTTGCACGTGCAGCCCGCTCCACGTGTTCCTGAAGCTGACCTCTACCACAGGCCCTTGCTTGATGCTCATTCTCCCCGAGTGTCTTACACACGGGACCAGCTTCTGTCCGTGCCTCCTGCAGCACTTGACCCTGTTGCAGCATGTATTGTCGCCCCTGCATGTTATACACAATACCTACATGGGAGATGAACAACGCAACATTTGACATTAATTACCTGGATTTAAAGAAACCTGAAGGCCCTGCTCTCCCTGCTTTTGTTCAGTCTCACATTCAAGAAAATT
The DNA here is from genome assembly GCF_041734735.1 of Babylonia areolata. Classification (NCBI taxonomy): domain Eukaryota; kingdom Metazoa; phylum Mollusca; class Gastropoda; order Neogastropoda; family Buccinidae; genus Babylonia; species Babylonia areolata. The sequence goes on along the minus strand of NC_134890.1, from coordinate 31,423,340 downwards.
ACCCAAATCACCTCAGTTAAAGTATATACAGATGGTTCGGTACTTGAAAACAATCAGGCAGGGGCAGCAGTTATAATTCCGTCATTAAAAGTAGAGAAGTACTATCACATATGTAAAGATTTTTTCTGTATTCACAGCAGAACTTACGGCCATATTAATGGGATTAAATCACTTACTAGATCTTCCCATTACCATATTTCAAGTGATATTTTGTGTTGATTCTAAATCTGTATTACAAGCAATAAAATCTTTTAATCTGAAGACAAGAGGAGAACTCGTAGCATTCTTCTTCTGCATTCACTCGTATGCACACGAGTGGGCTTTTACGTGTATGACCGTTTTTATCCCGCCATGTAGGCAGCCATACTCCGTTTTCGGGGGTGTGCATGCTGGGTATGTTCTTGTTTCCATAACCCACCGAACGCTGACATGGATTACAGGATCTTTAACGTGCGTATTTGATCTTCTGCTTGCATATACACACGAAGGGGGTTCAGGCACTAGCAGGTCTGCACATATGTTGACCTGGGAGACCGTAAAAATCTCCACCCTTTACCCACCAGGCGCCGTCACCGTGATTCGAACCCGGGACCCTCAGATTGACAGTCCAACGCTTTAACCACTCGGCTATTGCGCCCGTCAGAACTCGTAGCAGAAATTCGTCATATAATTCACGTTTTGACCATCCGCGGTTCTAAGATGAACTTTTGTTGGATCCCTTCTCACGAAGGGATTGTGGGAAATGAGCGAGTGGATCGCTGTGCGAAAAAAGGCGCAATGAACATCAACAATGCCATCGAAATTCGTATTCCATATTCATTACAAGAAGGCTATTCTCTACTGGAGAAAACTTGCTGGAACTATGTCAGTAAACTAAAACAGGAGTCTGACCCTGACAGAGAAAATACTGACTCGTGCAAAATTGATCGCATGTTTTCTTTTAAAACAAGAGGACATCACAGTAGCAGAAGGCTCACCAGTCTGGTATACAGACTACGACTCGATGCCATAAAAACAAAATTTACTTCTAATGTGATTTGCATTTGCGGCAATAAAATACTCCCGTGCATATCATCCATGAATGTGAACAGTTTACCTATGTCATTCACAAAATCTGTAGTTCCATCTGCTTCCATTAGAAATGTCTTATATGATAATCAACATGTGTTTGAAATAGTTCAGAGTTTAATTTTTTTTATTTGGGGGGGGGGGGGGGGGGGGAGGGGGGTGGAGGAAACTCAATCATACGTCTGACTGTGATGTTATTTCTGTTGCTTGGAAGATTAAAAAATTCACAATTCACAGTCTTCTAAATAAAATAAAATAAATTAAAAACAAAACAAAAAAACATGCAGGGTCGACAATACGTGCCGCAACAGACCCTTCTGTCGTCGACGCCATCAGAAGTGTGGGTGTAGGTCGCCACCTTTCCAGTGTTTGCAGTCACCGCGCAGGACGTCGCAAGCAGTGGAAGACAGCTGTTGTGTGTGGTGCTGGGCGTGTGACTTCTGCTGACCATACTGTTAAATGTATTAACTCCAACAACCTCAGTCGTGTGCCTCTGTCATGCTTTCCCTCCCACCATTCAGCTCATATTTCTCCATGAGGTCTGTTTAACGGCCATGCCTCGGACCAACAACCAGGACTCCACCACCCGAACACAGCCAGGACACAGCGCGGACCACGGACATCGCCGGCGGCCAGAACACAGCAAGGACCCTCCTCGAACAAGACCACAGGACCAACGCCTTGACCACGTCACACCTCCATGGAAAAATCCACAGCCACGAACAACTTCAAGGGCGTCACGCCGATAGGTCGTTAACTCTTTCCATACGGACGGCGAAAGAGACGACGTTAACAGCGTTTCACCCCAATTACCATCATCAAAATATTGCAAGCAGAAGGCTCTTATACTGAAGACGTGAATGTTGACAAAGAATACCACAATTCTGACGACGGAAGCTAAAGGTTGGGTCATTGAGACACCCACTGGACATCCGAGGGGTCTGTGTAGAGGAGAAGAGAGGACTGGCCGTACTGAGTGAGTTAAACTCAACTCTACCTTAATGGCCAGTCGTTTGGTCTTCACCTCAAACGCTCTGCAGTCAACGAACAGACCTCTGCCAAGCGTGAGAGAAGGAGCGCTGAGAGGCAATGGCGTGCCACTAGTTTGACTAACTTGAAAATTTGGCGATTCACGAATCTTTACTTCCGGTTGATCCAATAGAAACTGGCTATTGAATTTCCACATCTTTCCGAGGTGGTGTAAAACCCGAACTTGGCAACTATTTGGCCAAACAAGATGTGAATAAAAGCCCATTGTTGAGTAAATGTTGTATTAAAAAAAAATCCATAGCAGTTCACCTAGCCTTCAGTCTTGGCAATGTAAACACCCTTCAAATACCAATGTAGCCTATATCACACACACACACACACACACACACACACACACACACACACACACACAGAGGAGTATAAAATGGCACAGAGGATATAAACTGGCACTGGCCAAACTATACTACGGTATAATGTAGCCTGGGCTAGTTTATAGGGAGGAGGGTGAGGGGGGGATGAGGGGGGACATGTTCTGGCCCAGGCCAGATTACACTAAGGCATGTTCTGGACTAGGTCACTTTACATGGGGTCTTACTCCAGGGGCCGTATTCAAGACAAAATTAATTTTACCTTTAGGCAAATTATCTTTAACATGGTTGGGACCCGCAGGTACAGTTTACCTTGAAGGATAAGTTATCTTCCTATTCAAGACACACACTGTTGCTCAGACAGCTAACCCATGGTCTTTAAAAAAAAAAAAAAAAAAAAAAAAAAATCACAACAATTCCATGCTCTCAGTTTCACTTCTCATCCCACCACAGCTCCGAACAGTGTTGAAAGAGTTCGCAAAACACGTGGTATCCGTAAAGCACGCCTGTTTTCCCTTAAAAACAACAACAACAACAAAAGCTGCAAAAGGCTCCGCCATATTTACCTCTGCTTCGTGGGCAGTCACCTTTTGCAGGTGGTAAGGGTAAATTGCCTTTGGGTTTGTAAACACATGGGTAGACTCTTGTGTTCATGAATACTGGATATTGCTCACCCTCGGGCAGTTCGCCTTGCCTCAGGCAGATTACCCACAGGTACACATTTACCCTCAGGCACGATGTTCTCTTGAATACGGCCCCAGGTGGACAGGTTATCACCTAGCTTGTTACAAGTGCATGCAAGTATGCCTGACGCTTCAATGTTCTGCTCCAGATCTAGTTCCTGGACCAACATGCAGGTAGTCTATCACTACACGAGCGCGGAAAGTGTGGACAGAATCATCAGGTCTGGTCGGATTCGGGAGAGCCCTCTGAGTGACAAGGACGCTTTCTATGGGGCAGGTGTGTGTGTGTGCATGTGTGTAAGTGTGCGTGTGTGTGTGCGTGCGTGTGTGTGCGTGTGCGCGTGTGTGTGTGCGCGCGCGTGTGTGTGTGCGCGCGGCGCTGTACTTTTCTTCTTCTCTGCTTTTCGATTCTACCTGTGTGCCCTCCTTCATTCTTAAGCATTGTATTGTATTCTATCGTATCGCAGCGCATCGTATTGCATCGCATCGCATCGCATCGTATCGTAGCGTATCGCATCGTATCGTATCGTATCGCATCGCATCGTATCGTATCGTATCGTATCGTAGCGTATCGCATTGTATCGTATCGTATCATTTCGTATCAAATCGTTTCGTGCGTATCATATTGAATCGCATCGCATCATATCTTGTCAAAAGGTATGGTATCGCATCGAATCGCATCACATGGTATCGTATTGTATCGTATAATGCCTGAAAACGGAGTATGGCTGCCTACATGGCGGGATAAAAACGGTCATACACGTTAAAGCCCATTCGTGTACATACGAGTGAACATGAGAGTTACAGCCCACGAACGAAGAGGAAGAAGAAGTATCGTATCGTATCATATCGTATAGGTGTCATATTGTATCTTATTGTGTTGTATTCTATCGTATCGTATCGAATGGAATGGAATCGTATCGTATCGTATCGTATCATATCGTATATTATTGTGTTGTATTCTATCATATCGTATCGTATCGAATGGAATCGAATCGTATCGTATCGTATCGTATCGTATCGTATCATATAGGTATCATATCGTATCTTATTGTGTTGTATTCTGTCGTATCTTATCGTATCGAATCTTATCGTATCGTATCGTATCGGATCGGATCGGATCTCATCGTGCTGTATCGTACTACTTTTTGTCGCAACAGATTTCTTGGCGTGAGATTCGGGCTGCGCTCAAAGAGGAGAGTGCGTCACCAAAGTGCAGCGCTACGCCCCCCACCCTCCACTCGCTTCCTAGGCGGACGCGCTACTACTTTCTCTATATATGTGTTAGACTTTTTTTCTTTCTTTTTTTTTTTTTTTTTTTTTACAAAGGGGATTCGAGCTAACAGTGTGTGTGTGTGTGTGTGTGTGTGTGTGTGTGTGTGTGTGTGTGTGTGTGTGTGTGTGTATGTGTGCGCGCGCATGTGTGTGTCTGTGTGTATTCCATAAAGGCGTCTACCTGACCACCATGAGCCCCGAAGTGGGCCGCATGCGCATCGCCCACAACAACTGGGGCCGCTTCGGGTCGGAGATGGAGGACATGGGCAAGGTGGACCGTGCCATCCAGCTGTGGATCCCCCAGAGGAACCTGGTGCAGGCCCAGTCCAAAGGCCGCGACATCTGGGTGCACAGAGGGGACGTGGTGCTCAGCAACTACCGCTACTCCGTTCTCAATCTGGATGGGGGGCAGGAGGGTGGCTCTTGGTGCTCCATCCTGTAGCCGTCGTCAGGCTACGATGATGGCTCTATGGTGCTCCATCCTGTAGCTGCCATCTTACCTGGGTACGATGATTTCTCTATGGTGCTCCATCCTGAAGCTGTCCTCTTATCTGGGTACGATGATTTCTCTATGGTTGTCCATCCTGTAGCTGTTATCTTACCTGGGTACGATGATTGTAGTGATTACTTACAGGCGTTGGGAAAGAACTGATGACGTGATGGTGATCAATGATGGAGATGACGGTAATGGTGATGATGATGGTGGTAGTGGTGGTGGTGGTCATTGCCTGAGGCATTCATAGCTGGTTTGTTTTAAGTTCTGGGATGTGTTTTCCTTGTGTTCGCTACACAGTTTATTTTATTTTATTTTATTTTATTTTTTTAACACGTCTGGAGTATTCACTCAGTTGTCCCAATTTTTGTATTCATTTCTTTTCTGTTGTCTTGGTTTTTAGTTTTTGGTTGTTGTTGTTATCATTGTTGTTTTCACTACGTAACGTGCTGGCTATAAATGAAATAGAAGTCACATCACCAGACTGCACGTTTGGAAATTACAGTGTGAGCTTTTGGAGTTAGCTGCTTAACATCCTCCGTTTAACACATGTCCTCATGTTATCAGTGTACTTTCCCTTCACCATGTTTGAAAGAAGTTTGAGGACAATGTTACAGGCCTTGTATTTTTTCTACCCTTCCATTTTAAAAAAAATTTCATTCTATTTTTTTTGTTTCTCCCCGTGTTTCGAATTTGACCTTTTCGCAAAGACAATCATGGGAGCAGATCAAATCAATGCTTGATTTACAAGTTGTAGAGTCGGATTTTCGTACATCTATTTTCTCCCCCCCCTCCCCCCCCCTAAATTGTTCCTTTACGTCCCTTCTTTCCTTGTCTTGCGACAAAAATGACGCAATAAAAAAAATGACGCGATCAAAACTCGCGCAATCTAAAGTCCAATCAAAAATCACGCAGTCGTGCTGAGGAAGACATACATGGAGCCAGATCTTCCCTGTCTTTTATTTTTCTGGGTGTTGGTTTCTTTGTGTCAGTTGAACATCCAACTACTCATATAACCTAGTGTCAGATTCAGCGCAGTTTGTTTCATGAAAAAAATTGCTTGCTATGTATTTGCATTTATTTGGCTTTCCTTGTAAACCAACATAAGTCGCTAGAAACAAAACAGTGTGAATAAATATAGAATTCATTATCAGTGTGTGTGTGTGTGTGTGTGTGTGTGTGTGTGTGTGCGCTCTCAGCTCTTTCAAGTCTGGCCTTAAAACCCACCTCTTCCCAAAATAGCCTCCCTTCCCTGCCTCTTCCTTGTCTTCAGTTTCTCCAGTTTTAGAGTTATGCGTGCGTGAGAATGACTGGTGCGAAAGCGCTTAAATTTGTCTATGCACAAGATTCAGCGCTATATAAATACCATTATTATTATCATTATTATTACCAATGACAGAATGGTTAAGACGCTCAGCTGCCAATATAGAGAGTCCGTGAGGGTGTGGGTTCAAATCCCGCTCTCGGCCTTTCTTACAGAGCGTCCAGTCATTAGGATGAGATGATAAACCGAGGTCCTGTGTGCAGCACACACTTGGCGCACCGAGAAAGAACCCATGACAACGAGAGTGTTGTCCTCTGGCAAAATTCTGTCGAAGAAGTCCACTCTGATAGGTACACAAATATATGAGCATGCATTCAAGGCCTGACTAAGCGCCGTTAACTTAAGCTGCTGGTCAGGCATCTGCCCAGTAGATGTGTAGCGTATATGAATTTGTCCGAAGGCAGTGACACCTCCTTCAGAGTCTGAAACTGAAACTTAAACACTGATTCGTTTAAATCACTTGCCTCATAACATCAAAGTCTGCTCTTGTCACGATTTCTGATCCAAGGGAAGCAACTACTACATGACTTACTGTAAATGTCAGACTAACGAGTTGTTTCCCGATGATGCGTAAGGAGAGGCAGTGCACAGAAGGTCACGATTTCTGATCCAAGGGAAGCAAGCTATACATGACTCACTGATTCATCAAATAAACGTCAGACGAACAACGATCGATGGGGCAGTTGCACAGATCAATCCGTCACACAAGATCAAGATTTCTAGTCCAAGGGAAGCATCTACTACATGACTCAGATTCAAGTAAACGTCATACTAACAACGAGTTGTTTCCCATCGATGTGTGTTTCTTTCAGGAAACCCCGTGGGGGCACATACAATGTTAGATATTTCATGTAACGGATACGAACATGAACAGCATTTGATATTGTATTCATAAATATTTAGAATAGAATAGAATAGAATATGTCTTTACCAAGTGTACCGGGGTCACAAGGAATACAGTATTGGGGGAGATAGTACATAACAAGGTTTGAAAATAAATCGAAAAATTATACACAAACACAGATTGATTAAAATGGGAACGGGGGGCTCCCGCGGCCCGGGGCGGTGAATAGCCCAGGGGCTTACTGCGGTTTGTGTCTGTTTTTAGGGGGGGGGGGCCCCGGGATTTGGTGGGAAACTTGGTGGTTAAGGGAAAAAGTCTCCAAAGGTTACCGTGCTTCCCTTTATTTCCCTTAAGGGCCACCCTTTTTTGCAAACCACCACTAAGCACAGCCCCCCTCCACCAACCAACCACCAGGAACAATTTTAAACAGGTTAGTTGGGTTTTCTTAAGGGGGGGTCCTTGACCTTAGGGTTTGTTACGGTGGCCTTCCTTACTGGTTTAAAAAAGTTTGGGGATCTTTCTAAAGCGGAAAAGTGTTGTAGGTGTGGGGGGAAGCAGGTTTGATGGGGCACCCCCCCCCCCAAAAAACCCCGGAGGGGGGAGACCCGTTTTGTTTTAGGGGATTTTCGAGGATTTGGGAAAAAAGGGGGAATGTGAGGGAAGGAAATGAAAGGGGAGTAAACAAGGGGTGAAAAGTTTGGGGAGGTTTGAGGGGAGGATGGGAAAGTAGGAGGAAAAGGGAAGGGGGATGGGGTTTTTGAAAGGGGGCCCGGTGGGAAAGGGGGGAGGAGAAAAAAGTGGACGGAGTGAGAGAGAGGGGGGGGGGGGGGGGAGGGACGGCTTTTTGTGAGAAGGGGGAAGGATGGTTTGGGGGAAAAAAAGTGAAAATAAAAAAATTTTGGAAAAAGAAGACTGAAACAAAAACACAAAAAGAGAAAAAAAAAAAAAAAAAAAAAGGGGGAAAAATAAACATTTTGAAGAGAAGGAATTTTAATGGGAGGGGTGATAATTTTTTAAAAGGGGAGAGGGGAAGGGAAGGGCAAGGTAAAAGAAAATTTTTGGGGGGAAGTGGAGGGGGGAGGGGGTGGGGGGGGGAGGGGGGGGGATGGGGGGGAAAGAAGGGGGAAAAAAAAAAAAAAAAAAAAAAAAAAAAAAAAAAAGGGGGAGGGGAAAAAGGGGGGAAGAGAGAGAGAGAGAGAGAGAGAGAGAAAAGCAACGAAATAAGGCGTATAGATAATTATGTAATGTACGTAAATCTTATAAAAGTTGGGACTGCTTCTGTTGACTTCAGGAGAATACAAATAATTATCTGTATTGTGGTGTGTGTGTTTTTTTTTATGCCAGTCTTGAATAAACAGCGTTTGCACATTTCTTCTGTCAGTGCTGCTGTGTGTACATATCAAATGATCGGTATAAGGACAGGTCCGAAGCTTTCTTTCTTTTTGAGGAAGTGTCTGGGTTTGTTCCAACATACCTTTTATTTAAACCTATGTGCCAGCTGAACTGGTAGCATAAGCAACATTGAGTTGAGGTTGTGTCCCATGTACATGAAGTAGAGTTACCGATCTTTGTTATTTATTTATCTCTATTCTGTTTTCTGTTTTACTTCAAAGATGAATATGGCATTCTCGTTACAATAGACTTGAGTTTGTTGTGAGGAAAAAACTATCAAGGGGAATAAACGTGAGGCATTCTTGATTGAAAAAAAAAGACAACAGTAGTTGTTTCCCTTGGAATTTAGAGACGGTTGTGGGCTTTGTGTGTGTGTGTGTGTGTGTGTGTGTGTGTGTGTGTGTGTGTGTGTGTGTGTGTCCGTGCGTGCATGCGTGCGTGCGTGTGTATGTTAGTGTGTGACTTTGTGTGTGTGTGTGTGTGTGTGCGTCCGTGCGTACATGCATGTGTTTGTTTGTGTGTGTGTGTGTGTGTGTGTGTGTGTGTTAATTCAAGTCAATATTTTATTTTCGTGATGGTAAAATGAATAAGCAACAGTTGCCTTTTTACATTAAGCCGTTAGCACATATATATTTAATGAAAAGGGGAGAAATACGATAATTAGAAAAAAAAGTCCTGCAGAAAGAATATGATCAAGAACAGACACACGCGCACGCACACGCACACACACACACAGGTTGACAGATGGATGAGAGAGGGGGGGGGGGGGGGGAGAGAAATATGTTATCTGTATCGACAACTGGATGACTAAAGCCACATTTTTGTTATCATCAAATCTACGAACGACAGTTGTAATCAATACTAAAATGATTACTACCATCACCAATATCACTTCTACAACAGCTATTGCCACCATCATGATGGAATGAAATGAATAAAATTCATGCATGCACACAAAATAGAAGAAAATTAAAGAAATGCAAACAAGTAAACAAAACAAAGTGAATGAAAAGAAAACAGGACAGAATAAGAAGACCAAAACCAGTTCAAGGAGAAACAATAAAAACGGATCCAATAAGCTAGACATATTAATGCCCTCACTCTTACTGCCAACGGTCGCTTCTATATCCGAGTCATTAAAAAAATTTATGGTTGGAAGGATTGAGGATATGTATGGAGATTTGACTTGAAAGTAGGTAGAGAACTACTCGTTTGTATGTGAACAGGGAGTGAATTCCATATGGATGCACCTGAAAATGCCAAACTTGTTTTGAACATATCAATGCGGGTGCGTGGTAAAATGTACTTGTTCGAGCTGTATCGGCATGAGGCTCGGGTAAGCGAATGAAGATATTATGGTGCAAAGTTATTGTGCACTATGTACACAAGTAACACTTTGTTGAATACTAACTGTTTTTGCAATGGAAGGATATTTAATTTGGCTTGTTTTTCAAAAGTTGACAATGAAGGATCTGGTAAAATTATTGTGGCTGCTCTCTTGTGTAGGGAATTTAGCTTTTTAAGATGGACATATGCAGCACAGCTCCAGACTACAGCTGCGTAATTAATGTGAGAAAGACAGTGAGCGTGGAAGAACATTTTGCGAGCATCACTGTCTATGTAATGCTTGAGCTGATTAAGCAAAAAAAAAAAAAAAAAAAAAAAAAAAAAAAAAGACTGCGTGCCAACCTTTTGCAGACAGAGTTAATATGTGATTGCCATTTCAGTTCATAATCTGTTATGACTCCCAAGACACGGTGCTCGTGGACTCGTTCAATGGAGTTGTCATCGACATTAAAGGTGATGACAGCGGATTTTTTTTTAAATGCCTTTGTCTTGGTCCAAATATCATACTCTTTGTTTTTTGGGGGGATAAAGCGTCATAGAGTTGGACTTGCACCATTTAGAAACATCATTTATGCCCATCTGAAGAGAATATTGAACAGAAGCAACGGTGGCAGCATTGGAATGAAGGGAAGTGTCATCTGCAAAAAGATCACACGAGACTCTTGGGTCTGATATAGCTAAAGGAAGGTCACTGATGGATATGCAGAATAAAAGTGGTCCAAGAACGGATCCTTGAGGAACCCCACTTTGAACTGCTTCGATGGAAGAAAAGTTACCACTGGTAAACACATGTTGTGTTCTGTCTGTAAAGAATGATTCGAAGAAAGACAGCGTGATGGGGTCTCTGAGATGCAACGACGGTTTTTAAAGTAATATTTTGTGGTCAACAAGATCAAAAGCTTTCTTTAAGTCAAGAAAAACAGCACCTACAATTTCACTGCGGTTGATGCCGGACAACCATGAACCACACAAACGGACTGATGCTGTTTGACATCAGTGACGATGTCGGAAGCCCGACTGCAAAGGATGGAAGAGTTTGTGAGTTTCAAGATATTGCAAAGGCTGTTTGTGAACATGTCTTTCGAGTGGTTTTGATAAAACGGACAGAAATGAAATGGGTCTAAAGTTGTTCAAATCTGGCGTGTCTTTTGACTTCTGTAATGGGATAACTTTTGCTGTCTTAAGAGCATGAGGAATGACACTCTGTTCGATGCACACGTTGTATATGATTGTAATGAGAACAACAATGTAATGTAGTGCGAGTTTCAATAGAGAGGCACTAATTCCATCATGTCCAATAGATTTTTTATTTCTTAGACTGGAAATGAGCGCGCCAACTTCGTGGACTGCAAGAAGAGGCATTTCAAAGGAATCCTCTTGCTGAAGTCTGCCGTTACAGAATGTTAAAAGACAGGAAGGCAGATTATAATTTTTCACGGATACTGTTTGTTAGATTTTGTTGACTCCGCCATGTTTAAGAAAAGAGTATTGAATGTATCAGGCGACCAGCTGTAGTGTTTCAGAGATTTAACACGAGACTTCGTTAACTGCTTGCCATAATGATGAAGTGTCTTTATTAGTATTAATTATAACATTTTGTTGAAGTATGCTTGTTTGGAAGCACGAATGAGATATTTTACTTTGTTTCTTTTTTTTTTTTATATATATATATAGTCTAATTTCTTTTTTCCCCCTCTCATTTTGTTTTTGCTTTTTAACATCCTCTGGAAGATGTTATAAATTTTCTTACTCTTGTTGAGAGATAGATAGATAGATAGATAGAGAGAGAGAGAGAGGGGAGAGAGAGAGAAGGAGAGAGAGAGAGGGGCAAGCAGACAGACAGACACAGCTAAGAGAGACAGAGAGACAAGACAGTGGTGAGATAAAGGATAAGAAAGAGAAAAAAAGGGGGGAGGAGGGGGAGGAGAGGGAGAGAGGGAAAAAGGGGGAAAGAGGAGGAGGGGAGAAAGAGGGGGGGTTGTAAAAAAAAAAGGGGAAGGGGTAGGGTAGGGAGGGGGGGGGGGGAGGGAAGGGGAGGGGGAAGGGGAAGAGAAAAGGGAGGGAGGGGAAAGGGGTTTTGGGGGGGGGGGCGGGGAGGGGGGGAGGGGAGGGGGGCGGGGGGGGGGAAAGGATTTAAAGGGAGGGAAGAAACCCCCTTTCCCCCTTTTTTTTTCCCCCCCCAAAAAATGCCCCCCCCCCCCAAAAACCTAAAAAAAAAATTTAAAAAAAAAAAAAAAAAAAAAAAAAAAAGTTTAAGCCCGAAAAAGGGGAGTTTTTTTTTTTTTTTTTTTTTTTTTTTTTCAGTTTTGTGAGGGGGCCCCCCCTTCACGGGGGAACGTGTGAAAGGGTTTTGGTTTTTTTAAAAAAGAAGAGGGTTTTTTGGGGGTTTAAAAAACAAGAAACCCCATAATTGAGATTTTATTTTTTTTTTATTATTTTTTTGGTTTTTTTAAGTTTTTGGTTTTATAATTTTAAACATTAATTAAAAGATCAATCAATATTTTTTAAAAAGAAAAGATAATAACAATTTTCAAAAAAAAAATGGGATTCCCCCTTTAAATCACCCTTAAAAAGACCTCAAAAAAAATGGGGGAAAAAAGGGTGACGGAAGAAAAAGAAAAAATTGAAAAATTTAAAAATATGTGAGGGTAATAAGGCATAAAAGTGAGTCTCTTAAAAGGGTTTGGGAATAAACAGTTTTGGTTTGGTGTAAGGGCGGGAAAGAAAAAGGGAAACCCCCCGGCTTTTTCGTTTTAGTTAGGTTAGTTTTTTACGGGGGGCAGTTGGGGGGCAGAACCCGGGGGACCCATGGTTTTGGGAGAAAAGGGGAAAAAAAATGGGGAAAAGAGGGAAAGGGAAAAAGGGGGAAAAAAGATGGAGGCCAAAAGGGGGGGGGAAAAAAAAGGGGGGAATGACAGGGGGAAAAAGGGGGAACCAAGGGGGAAAACAATGGGGGAAAAGGGGGAAAAATTGGAGAGAAACCTGGGGAAAAGTGGGGAAAAAAAGGGGGAAAAAAGGGGGAAAAGATGGGGGAAAAACAAAGGGGGAAAAAAAGGGGGAAAAGAATGGAGGAGTGATAGGGGGAGGGGTTTAAATGGGGAAAAAACCCCAAAACCCAAAACCCCCCACCCCCAAAAAAAAAAAAACCCAAAAAAAATATAAAAAAAAAAAAAAAAAAAAACGAGAAGACCCCAAAGAAAAAAAAAAAAAATAAAAAAAAAGCCAAGAAATAAAAAAAAAGGGGGGAAAAAAAGGTGGGAAAGGAGAGGGAGGAGACGAGGGAAGGGAAAAAGAGGGCGGATCGAAAGAAGGGTAGGCGTGGGGACAGGGAGAATTAAAAGAAAAAAATTAAAGCCAAAGAGGGAAAAGGACGGAGGAGGTTTTTGGAAAAGACCCTAAAAAAGAATGAAAAAGGGAAGGGAGAAAAAGCAGCGAAGCAGAAGGAGGGAGGTTGGAAAGAAGTAAAAGAAGGGAGAAAAAAAAAAGGGGGGGGAAAAAAAAAAAAAAGGAAAAAAAAAGCACAAAAAATAAAAAGGGAAAATTTAAAAACGGAAAAAAAAAAAAAAAAAAGAGCGAAAAGGCAGGGGAGGGGAAAAAAAAAAAGGAAAAAGCCCTAAAAAAAAAGATTAAATAAAAGGGGAAAAATCAAGAAACAAAGAAAATTTTTAAAAAATACCAACACGAAATATGCTGAAAGGGGGAAGGACAGGGGGACGGGAGAGGATGGTTTTTAAAAAGGAAAGCGTGGAGGGGGGCCCCCCCCCCCAAAAAGGTCCAGGGGTGGTTTTTTCACCCCACACAACCCACACACCCCACATATACACACACACACCCCCCAACACACACACACACACAACACACACGCCGCAAAAGCACCCCACATCCCGAAACCCACACACCAAAAATTACCACACATACAAAACCACCCCAAAAGAAACCCCGCACACATACACACCCCCAAAACCCCAACACAGCGCGCGCGTACACCCCACACCCCACAAGTTCGTCGGCCCGAAAATTCTTTTAAACCGGCGGGCAGCCCCATGGTAGAAAGGGGGCCACGTTTTTGTGCCGCCAAGAGGCCACAAACCAGAGGGGACGTGTTCTCCCTAAAAATTTGGATGTCAGTCGCTGGCATGATCCAGCAGTGATTTCCCGATTCACTTACTAACGAAAATAATTACTAAGTTCCAAAGTTATCAGGGAAAGGCCTGATCAAATGTCAACATGCACGTATAATTGTCAGTCGTGTTTGTCGACAATGACCCTCACAACACACATGTACTTTTAATGCAAAAGGCGTATACTGTCTAGTACAATTAGTTCAGTACAGTACAGTTCAGTTACTCAAGGAGGCGTCACTGCGTTCGGACAAATCCGTACACGCTACACCCAACGCACTTAGGCTTTGAGAAGAAAAAAAAAGGAAAAAAAAAGAGAAGAAAAAAAGAAAAAGAAAACAAAAGCATCAAGAAATAAAATGGATACATCATTAAACTAACGAATAGAAACAAAAAAATGATAATACATTCAGCAGCGTAACCCAACGCGCTTAGGCCTGGAGGGGGAAAAAATGAAGGAAAAGCCCCCCAAACAAACAAACAAGCCATAAATAAATAAATGGGTGCATCATTAAATCAATGAATACAAAGAAAATGATAATACAATCACAAACCACGAATATACGCTGTGTTTAAACAGCCTGTATACTTGTTCTCGTACATCGTGGGATCTGGTATGAATGGTATGTGTTTTAGGAAACAGGAATGACCTGTTCGTGTGCACGGTGTGTAAAACAGGTTCTTACCTCTGTCTCCTCTTCTCCTTCCTTCATTTTAACGCAGCCTCTCTAGCCTTCCTGTCTGTGGCCTCCTTTCTTTCTCTCTGTCTCGCGCGCGCGCGCGCGTGTGTGTGTGTGTGTGTGTTGTGTGTGTGTGTGTGTGTGTGTGTGTGTGTGTGTGTGTGTGTGTGTGTTGTGGTGTGTGTGTGTGTGTGTGTGTGTGTGTGTGTGTGTGTGTGTGTGTGTGTGTGTGTGTGTGTGTGTGCGTGTGTGTGTGTGTGTGTGTGGAAAAGGAGAGGTAAAAGGTTGCCTAATACAAATTGCTATCACTCGGACAGGAAAAAAAAGAGGATAGCAGTAACCAAAGCTTGACTGTTTAACTGTTTTCCTTTTCAACTTCTTCTTCGTCTTCCACAACAACGCACGCACGCATACGCACACGCACACGCACACACACACACACACACATGCACACACACACACATACACACACGTGCACACACACACAAACATGCACACACACACACGCGCGCACACACACACACAACACAACACAACACAATACACACACACACATACACGCACACACAAGCACGCACGCACGCACACACACACACATACACACGCACACACACACACACACACACGCACGCACGCGCACACACACACACACACACACACACACACACACACACGCACACACTCGTTCCGACACTCCTCGCTCTGTGAGGGTGAGACATGCACGTCGTACCAAGCCTGTCATGCCGACGTTCAGCTTATAATATGAGACCGACATATATATATATA
>NC_134890.1:31392969-31400469 GCF_041734735.1 Babylonia areolata | reverse complement strand
TAAAAACAAACAAACAAACAAAAAATATATATAGATATATATTGATGTTGTTGTCCTTAACGCTGTGATTACATTCTGTACACTTTACAAACAGCGTCAGTCTGTTCTGTCTAAACACGACCGTGTACACCACAAGATGAAAAAAATTACATTCCGCTAAAAAAAAAAAAAAAGAAAAAAAAAGAAAAAAAGAAGAAAGCAGACTGGACGCTGATTTCTGTATGCTGGATACTGTCCTTTATTATTATTATTATTATTTATTCTTCAGACAACGCCACACCGTTTTCTTCTTCACACGTCAGTGAATAACTAACTTATTCAAGTCACTGTCTGTTTCAGGCACGGCACTTTGCACTTTGCAATGCCAACTGTCGGTGTGATTTGCTGGGCCTTCCTTCATTGACAGGATCCCCAGACATTAAACCACGCCCAGTGCTCCCCACGTGCTGTCACGTGCTTCCGGTAGCTTCCGGTCAGAAATCTCTGCCTGTATATCTGACGATTCCTTGCTCACCGTTGACCGACCAGCTGCATACAGCAGAGAACGGTGCTTGTCCAGCTTGCTCACTTCGGAACTCAGGGCACAGTCATAACGAATTATGGCCGTCACTTTTGAATGTAATCCAGTTCGTTTGAAATTCGTTCACTCCCCTCCTCCTCTCTGTCTGGGTTGGCTCCACAACAAGGAGAATCCGTTCAGTTCCCTAGCTGTGTGGGTTGGTTCCACAACAAGGAGAATCCGTTCAGTTCCCTAGCTGTGTGGGTTGGTTCCACAACAAGGAGAATCCGTTCAGTTCCCTAGCTGTGTGGGTTGGTTCCACAACAAGGAGAATCCGTTCAGTTCCCTAGCTGTGTGGGTTGGTTCCACAACAAGGAGAATCCGTTCAGTTCCCTAGCTGTGTGGGTTGGTTCCCCAACAAGGAGCTTACTGACAGAAAACGTTTGTTTCTATTGTTAACGTGTGTTTTTTGTTTCAGTTCAAACTGAGGCAAATTAAGTTGTTTTTTTTCTTCTGGGTGTCCGATGAGAGGTGTGTATTGTTAGAAATACATCAGTAGATTGCTTCATCTGCACTTGTGCATGCAGGGTGAGTTCGTTTCTGTCGTCTCTTCACTCCTTTAGCCTTAAAGTTTGGACAGCTGCTTTGCAAAGGAGCAGTGCAACTGGCTCGGTCACGTATCATGTCACTTCCAATGAAGTGTTGACGTCTGCTATGGGGGGAAATGTGCAACAGTGTGTTTCATACACACTTAGACCTAGCTTTGCCCCCACTGTGCTCGGAGCAGTGAGAAATGTAGTCCACATAGTTAACATTCTCACAGGGAACAGGCTTCACAGGACTGCTGAAAGAAAGCTTTGCAGCAAACTCCTCACCCAGACATCCACAGACACTGGACTCGTGTCGCAAAGAGGGTTGTCAAATGATCACGAGCTTTGTAAATTCAGTTGCTGTTCATTCTGGACAGATTATGATGAATACGAACATGCTCGTGGAAGGGTATGTTTGCATCTTCATGAAGTACCTGTATGAAGTGTCATTGTTTCTCTTGACACTGACACTGCCGATTCTCTGAACATTTCACTACACGCTTGACGTGTTTCCAATCTGTGAACTGGCACGGGTGGAAGAGCAGGGGTGGCTGGCTGCACGCAGCCTTACAGTCCTCGTCACTGACGCCCCGGGTCCTCCCACAGCAGCGGCAGTCCCGAAGCCTGAGGTCCGGACACTGAACACAGCGGATCCCTCACAGAAAACCTGGCCCTCGGTTCTCAGTCTGAGGCCTTGTGTCTGTCCACTGTCGTCAGCAGAACCACACTACGTCCTGGCAGCGACACACACCCGGAACTGTCGTCGCGACAAGCACACTTGTGGCTGAAGAGCCTGAGGTGCAGGCTGTGTGTCACCCACTGCAGCACACGGACATCACGTGCTGGTCTTGGCGCTGAACGCTGCAGGAGGCAGCAGAAGCAGACACACACACACACACACACACACACACCAGCGACGGCCCCCGTTCGCGGATAACGTACCCGCCCACACAGGTTAAAGGTCAAGGACAGGAGCCAGCCGGGCAGACACAAAGGAAGCAGCTGCAGACACTGACGAGCGGAGAGGAAAGGAGAGACTGACGACGGCAAACGGAAAGCCAAAGCTCGCACTGACACTGACACAAGTAAAACGAATGACCCGTACCTTTCTCTTTAGTTTAGTAGTTTGTCGCGTTGTTCTTATTCTTCTCTTGCCCTATGCATCGGTCCACGCCCCCACCCCCTTCACACACACCTGTATTCCTGCAGCTACTCGCGGCACTGCTTCCACCAATCTCAAGATGCAATTTCCTTGGCCCACACACTCGGAGACTTCGTTTCCGCGTTCTGTGACTGGCAGAGAGGCGATGGGGGGTGGGGGTGGGGGGTACATCTGGGAGTCACGGTGAAGATTGACATTGATGAACATGTGCTTGTTATAGTCACAACGTTATTTCACAGCAGGTTCTGTTATTTTATGTATTCATTTAAACATTCTATAGTGTACACATCCAAAGCCAACATCCACTGAGGAGAAGACACTGCCGCACTGCCTCCTTTCCAATTTTTTTTTTTTTTCTTTTTTCTTTTGCTTCCGTTTCAGCTCAGTGAGCAGAGAGATGAAGCGAGACGCCAGCAGCAGACAGGGTCCTCCTAACGGGAGGGGGCCGCTAATGCCTTGTGCCGCTCACTGTCCGCACTGGATGCTACACTGTCCTTGTCCTCAGCCGGCACACCGCCCGACACGGGCTCTGAGTTCCTTTCGTCCCCCTTCTCCTCCGACCTCTTTCTGTTTCTCTTCCTGTCCCTCCTCTCTTTCGCCTGCCTACCGCCTCCCTGTCTTTGGTCCATTTGACTAACGTCTATCTCCTCCTCCTCTTCCTCCTTCTCCTCCTTCTCCTCTGCCTTCCTACTCCTCTTCGCCCCCTTCCTGCTCTTCTTGCCGCGTCTCCTTCGGTCCTTCTTCCGCTTCTTTTTGTTCTTCTTCTTCCTCTTGCCCTCGCCGGACACAGTTCTGTTGTGCTTGCTCACTATGCGCTTGCACTTGCAGGACTTGACCACCTTGATGCGGTAGGTGCGGTAGTCTCCGTTCCGACAGAGCAGGCTGACGGTCTTGCGGCGGACGATGTCCTCCTCACACTGCCACTCCCGCAACTTGGACTTGGCCCACACCTTGACGAACTCGGCGTACCAGGGAAGGTTGCGGATGGGCAGGCAGTTCCCGGCACACACAACTTCCTTGATGGGCTTGGTGGACGTGCAGAAGCCATCGGAGATGTAGCGCTTGGCACGTAACTCTCGGCACCCAACCTGGATGTCTTCTGAAACAGACACAGCGAAGTTCATGTCAGTTCACATTGTCTAACTTTTGATGAACTGAGCATGTATTGGAGGCCACCTGGACACATTGTCAAGGTATTTATTAGTTTTGTAAACTGTTCACGTATCGGAGGTCATACATTGTCAAGGTTTCATTTTGATAAACTGTTCACGTATCGGAGGTCATACATTGTCAAGGTTTCATTTTGATAAACTGTTCATGTGTTGGTGGTCACCTGAACACACTGTCAATGCTTTGTTTTGTCGAACCGAGAATGTATTGGAGTTCATCTGGATATTGTCAAAAGCTCTGTTTTCATGCACTGAACATATATTAGAGTTCACCTGGATACATTGCCAAAGGTTTTGTTTTCATGTACTGAACATATATTTGAGTTCACCTGGATATATTGTCAAAGGTTTTGTTTTTGTGTACTGAACACGTATTGGAGTTCACCTGGATATTGTCAAAGGTTTTGTTTTCATGTACTGAGCATGTATTGGAGTTCACCTGGATACATTGTTTTAAAAATCTAAGCATGTACTGAAGGTCTGCAACAGACATCGGCATCGAGGTCAGTTCACCTCGACACCTTCTCCAGCTTTCGTTTTAACAGACTGATCATGTATTGACGGCCACCTGGACACAGTGTCAAGATTTTGTTTTGAAGAAGTGAGCATGTATTGGAGTTCACTTGGATATACTGTCAGAGCCTTTGTTTTGAAGAAGTGAGCATGTATTGGAGTTCATATGAACATACTGTCAGAGCCTTTGTTTTGAAGAAGTGAGCATGTATTGGAGTTCATAGGAACATATTGTCAGAGCCTTTGCTTTGATGAAGTGAGCATGTATTTGAGTTCATAGGAACATATTGTCAGAGCCTTTGTTTTGATGAAGTGAGCATGTATTTGAGTTCATAGGAACATATTGTCAGAGCCTTTGCTTTGATGAAGTGAGCATGTATTTGAGTTCATAGGAACATATTGTCAGAGCCTTTGTTTTGATAAACTGAGCATGGTTGAGGTCACCTGGACACATTGTAAAGGTTTTGTTTTGATAAACTGTGCACTTATATTGGAGCGATCAGTTTACCCGGACACACTGAACCAAGCATTGATTTTGATAAAACTGAGCATCTATTATAGGTCACCTGAGCACGTTATGCTAAGTGTTTTTGTTTTTTTTATTTTTTTTTTTTTTTATCAACACAGTATGTGTTGGGAGTAACGATTTTGTTGAGGTATCTAACCTGGATTTCTGTAACAAAAAGCGTAAAATACGGTCAGGACTTGTACATACAATGGTATTTAGGGTGCATTGGTGTCACGTTTTGGGGGTACTTTTAACACTTTTTTGACATTCCACATTTACTGTTTTCTGAAACAGAGACAAACCACTACTAAAGATCGATGTCAACCACTGCTTTAAGAATTTTCTGGTTGTCAACTTGTCTGATAATCTCATTATTGGTGTAAAGGGGGACAATGCAGTCAGAAATATTTTGACGCTTCTGTCGAGCGGTGATCATCATGCATTTGATTTTTTTGTGAATGGAAACTCTAGAGATACTTTTTTATGAGAGCGACAGAACGAACGAACGGACGAACGAACGAAGGAGAGAGAGAGACAGAGAGTGAGAGGGGGGCGAGGGAAAGAGGGAGAGAGAGACAGGGAGGGACAGAGGGGGAGAGAGAGAGAGAGGAGGGAGAGAGGGAGGGAGAGAGAGAGAGAGAGAGAGAGAGAGAGAGAGAGAGAGAGTTTGGTGTGTGTGTGTGTGTGTGTTTGCTTGGGGTGTGTGTGTGTGTTTGCGCGCGCGCGCAAGCGCGCACGTGCCTAACAGCCCATGTCCACCCATTCCCCTGGGACCCCAACCCCTCCACGCCCTGCCCTCCTCCGCCCCCACTGCCCCCCACCAACCCTCACCCCCCCCCCCCACTCCCAACAACACCATCCCACCAACTCCACCACGTTCAACACCTCAGTCCAACGAACGCCGACCAACGAATGGTAGAGGAACTAACTAAACGCACTCACGACGGTCACTCTTCTCCCTTCCATTCAGTCATTCATTCATTCATTCATTCATTCCATCACAGACACCCGTGGTGTCCATTAGGTGAATGGCCCGGTCTGTTGCTTTCGTCGTTAGGAAAAAAAAAGGAAAAAGAAAAAGAAAAGAAAAATCGGTTTTCCTCATCCCTCCCCACCTCTACTCAACCTCGTGAGGAACCTACCACCACTTGTAGTGGTAACATTTTTCCTGATGTCAGCAGTAGTGAGTCAAAGTGCTTGTCACGGGCACGGCCTCTTTTTGTCGTTCTCAGTTACGGAGATAGTTACTTCCAGCAAGCAGTGATGAGCACTAAACTAAACAGACAAGGCTGGCCGGCCCTTTTCTTTTGACAAGACAGAAGAAGCGCATCCCGTACCCGGAAGCGTTCCCACCAGTCATCTCCCCCCCCTCCCCCCAGCGCACCCACCCCCACCCCCCCTGGACAACAATGGAAGCACTCGAGTGGAGGGGAAAGGGGTGTGTGGGTGGGGTGGGGTGGAAAGGCGTGGAGGCACGCTCGAGAGAGTGAGAGGGGGGAAGGGAAGGGGTGGGTGGGAGAGAGAGAGAGAGAGGGGGAGAGATGGGGGAGGGAGAGAGAGAGCGCGGGAGGGGAGACAGAGAGAGGGGCGGAGGGAGAGACAGGGGGCAGGGTGAGAGAGAGAGGGGGAGGGGTGGCGGAGAGAGATGGGCGGCATGGAGAGGGAGACAAAGGAGGGGGAGAGAGAAAGAGAGGGGGAGAGAGGGAGACAGACACAGAGACAGACACAGAGAGAGAGGGGGGGGGGAACAGAAAGAGAGAGAGATAGGGAGTAAGAGAGAGAAAGAAAGAGAGAGAATGAGAGGGAGAGAGAGAGAGAGCGGGAGAGAGAGGGATAGAAAGAGCAAGAGAGTCAGAGCGAGAGAGACAGAGATGGGGGAGGGAGAGATGGGGAGATGGGAGAGGGAGGAGGGCGAGAGAGGTACCCTGAGTGTCAATTGACGGGGAGGAGTAAATGATGACGGTGTGGGTCGGCGCCCTTCAGCAAGAGACCTTTCAGATCCACTGGTCCAAGAGGCTTCAGCGTTGTCATGTGCGCTGACGAGAGAGAGACAGAGAGAGAGACAGAGAGAGAGAGAGAGAGAGAGAGAGAGAGAGAGAGAGACAGAGAGAGAGACAGAGAGAGAGAGAGAGAGAGAGACAGAGAGAGAGAGAGAGAGAGAGAGAGAGAGAGAGAAACGTCCACCACTACCGTCACCATCACCACCACACACAACCAATAAATAGGTAAACTTGCTCGAGCTTAGCGGAGGGGAGTCCAGAGTGATCTCCCTTCGTTTTTCTTGTCTCTGTCTCTCTCTCTGTCTCTCTCTCTCTCTCCTGTGTTCTGGTTACAGTTCCTACCGCAGTGGTCGTTGTAACCCCACCCCCCCTAAACCCCGTCCTTCCTCACCATCTCTCCCCACCCCACCCCCCCTCAGCCCCTAAAAAATGGAGGTGGGGTGGAGGAGGAACGGGGGGAGTGTGGGGGTGGGGGGGGGACACGGACAAGGTTGCTCAGTATACATGCACATGATTATGTGGGGGTGGAGGAAAAGCTGACGCATGGGATATTCTGGATCCAGCGGAGCAGAACTGCCGTCTCTCTCTCTCTCTCTCTCTTTCCCTCTCTCTCTCTCTCTCTCTGTCTCGTGACAGGAATCACATGCAGGGCGGATGTCTTTTGATTCAGACTCTTCGTCAGCAATTTCTTTCGTTCAACTTAAACGTAATTGCACTTTCTTTCTTTCTTTCTCTCTTTCTCTTCCCTCCCACCCCCCTTCCCCACCCTTCCCAATATATGTATATATATATATATATTTTTTTCAAATCAAGGTTGGAGATCAACAGAATTATCTGCCACGTGCGACGGGCGCAATAGCCGAGTGGTTAAAGCGTTGGACTGTCAATCTGAGGGTCCCGGGTTCGAATCTCGGTGACGGCGCCTGGTGGGTAAAGGGTGGAGATTTTTACGATCTCCCAGGTCAACATATGTGCAGACCTGCTAGTGCCTGAACCCCCTTCGTGTGTATATGCAAGCAGAAGATCAAATACGCACGTTAAAGATCCTGTAATCCATGT
>NC_134890.1:31377969-31380469 GCF_041734735.1 Babylonia areolata | reverse complement strand
TGTTTGGTGCATTTCTGTTATGCATGTGTGGGTGTATGTGTGAATGTATGTCTTCATATTTTACATTTATTCCCTTATTTATCACCATTGTTGTCTTATTTATTTATTTATTTATTTTTCATTATTATCATTTTATTAGTATTACTATTATTATTACTACTACCTTTTTCTATATTATAATTATTATTCATTTATTTATTTATTTATGTAAGCTTATCTATTATTTATTCCCCCGTTGTTGTTTTTTTTTGTTTGTTTTTTTTGTTTTTTTTTCTCAAGGCCTGACTAAGCGCGTTGGGTTACGCTGCTGGTCAGGCATCTGCTTGGCAGATGTGGTGTAGCGTATATGGTTTGTCCGAACGCAGTGACGCCTCCTTGAGCTACTGAAACTGAAACTGAAACTGAGAAAGAGAGAGAGAGAGAGATCGAGAAAGAGAGAGAGAGAGAGATCGAGAAAGAGAGAGACAGAGACAGAGAGACAGAGGCAGTGGGGAAAAAAAAAGAGGACAGAATATCTCGGTCTGAATGTAGTTTGATAGTGCAAGTGGCATCTTAATCCCCGACAGACAAGAATAGTTTGAAGGCTGAATCATCTCACAGACGTCATGCAAGCACAAACGCGCACGAGCATACAGGCACGCACAGACACCCCCACCCTCTCTCCACCCTGCCTCCCCTCCCGTCTCTCTGTCTCTCTCTATTCTCTCTCTTTGTCTCTCTCGCTCACTCTCTCTCTCTCTGGTCTCTCTCTCTCTCTCTCTCTCTCTCTCTCTCTCTCTCAGAAGAAGACGAAGAAGAAGAAAATGCATACATGATAACGCAATTTTTTGGAAAAAATAAAACCCAACAGAAACGTTATTGTAAGGAATGTCAAAAACTAAAATCTTTATTTCCCTACCTTTTTTTTTTATTTTATTTTTTTTTTAAAGATAATGTTGTGTCCATGATGATGCTGGTCCCTTCACCCATTATAGTCGGTACTTTGATGTATGTATCAAGATATATGCCGTACGTATGCACCGAAGACCACCCCCTGACCGCAAACCCGGCCGGACTTCCCCCACATGCGTTACCAGTTGCATTGCTCGGACAGAAGAGCCTAGTATGGTCGTGATGGAGTCTCCCGTGGGACCGACGGATGAGTAGGCAGGCAGGTTTATCTGTCGGCGTGTGTCCTCATAAACCTTGTTGCCTGACCAGCACAGCTGACTTTTTTTTTTTTAGTGAAGAGTTGTACAGTCCCTTCCCCACTCTCTCGCCTACCGACGCTCACGGTCCCACAGGTGCAGATACTGCCACGTGTAGGACGGCCTCGGCAGGTGCGGGTTTTTTCTTCGGACTTCCGTCTCCTAAGAGGACTTCCAGCCAAGGATAAGAGCTCCCGTTGCCCTTTGGTCATCCTCTTCCGCCTTCACAGCCGTTGGGAAAGGTTTCCTCTTCCGCCTGGTCCGTCGTTGGGAGACTTCACATGTGGCAGGTAGTACTGGGTTACATGGTACCAATAGCAAGGGGTATGCCCCTGACCTGACCTGACCACACCACCCTTCAAGGAAAGGACCACAGCCACGGACAGCTTGATTGACCTTAAGGGCAGATCGCCAATAGCTCCTTAAACTACCCACTTCCAATGCATGTTACCTCCTTTGCAATCAGGCCGGTGATCTTGCGGAAGAATATTTCTGGGTTCTCTCTGTCTGTCTGTCTTTCCCTGTCCACCCCCCCGCCCCCCCCCCACCCACACGCGCGCGCGCACACACACAAACACACACACACCAGTTCAAAGATGTGATCGCAGGTCAGGGTCTTCCAACAGAATTGTGTTTCACCGAGTCCCTTCTTTCGCTTTTCGTCAGATCTCAGACTGCATTCAGATCTTTCATGTCTGACCTTAGATTTTAACCTACTACGCCCCCCCCCCCGTCGCCCCCCTCAAATAGCTCGCCCCTCCCCCCCTTTCTTCTAGTTAACAGTTTCTCTTACCTTTCTTCTTCTTCTTTGTTCGTGGGCTGCAACTCCCACGTTCACTCGTATGCACACGAGTGGGCTTTTTACGTGTATAACCGTTTTTAACCCCGCCATGTAGGCAGCCATACTGCGCTTTCGGGGGTGTGCATGCTGGGTATGTTCTTGCTTCCATAACCCACCGAACGCTGACATGGAGAGAGAGTGAGTGAGAGAGAGAGAGAGAGTGTGAGAGACAGAGAAAGAGAGACTGAGATAATGTACGTATTCATTCAAGGCCACAGCCCCACACAGAGAAAGAGAGAGAGAGAGAGAGAGAGAGAAGAAGAAGAAAAGAGAGAAAGACAGAGAGAGAGAGAGGAGAAG
Source organism: Babylonia areolata (assembly GCF_041734735.1). Taxonomy (NCBI): domain Eukaryota; kingdom Metazoa; phylum Mollusca; class Gastropoda; order Neogastropoda; family Buccinidae; genus Babylonia; species Babylonia areolata. Next base: position 31,378,141 of record NC_134890.1, on the reverse strand, counting down.
AAGAAGAAGAAGAGAGAGAGAGAAGAAGAAGAAGAAGAAGAGAAGAAGAAGAAGAAGAAGAAGAAGAAGAAGAAGAAGAAGAAGAAGAGAGAGAGAGAAGAAGAAGAAGAAGAAGAAGAAGAGAGAGAGAGAGAGAGAAGGAGAAGAAGAAGAAGAAGAAGAAGAAGAGAGA
>NC_134890.1:31365469-31367969 GCF_041734735.1 Babylonia areolata | reverse complement strand
GAACACATTCATACATATACATATATATATATATATTTTTTTTCTTTTCTTCTGTTCTCTTTCTTTTTTGCTTTCTTTCTTTCTGCGCAACAAGCGGCGACCAATACACAGTGTGTTTGTCTGTCTGTCTTGTAGCGACCCCCTATTCCCCCCCCCTCCACCTGACCCCCCCCCCCCCCCCTTCCCCTCTCTCTCCCCATTTTCAGACCTTGAAAGCTGTGGTGGAGAGATTATCATATAAACTGCACAACACTTTTCTTTTTCTTTTTGCGGGGTGGGGGCGTGGGGAAGGGGGGGGGGGGGGGGGTGAGAGGGGGGGTGGGGGCGAAATCGGTGAGAGGCAAGCAGACCTCTCTTTACTTCGGGATTTATTCTACTCATTCAAAATCATTTCCGCTCGCTTTTCCTTTCCACTGTTAAACGCAGACATGTGCACCCTCCTAGCCAGCGCGTGCGCGCGCGCACACACACACACACACGCACGCACGCACACACACACACACACACACACTTTTCCTTCCCTCTTTCGTTCATTCACTTGCAGTTCGGGCAGGCATTCACATACACACAAACACACACACAGACGCAGACACACACACACACACAAATACAGACAGACACGCACACACATAGAGGTGTGTGTGTGTGTGTGTGTGTGTGTGTGTGTGTGTGTGTGTGCGTGCGTGTGTGTATATTTGTGTGTGTGTGTGTGTGTGTGTGTGTGTGTGTGTGTGTGTGTGTGTGTGTGTGTGTGTGTGTGCGGGTGCGTGCGAGCGCGCGCGCGCGCGCGTGTGTGTAAGAAACCGACACCCAATCCTTAGCGCAAAATTACTAACACGCTAAGCTGAATGTATATTTTGTACTTTTTACCCCCCCCCCCCCCCCCCCCCACCCCCCCCCCCCCCCTCCCTTCGTGCTTATACATAACTTAAAACACATCGTGCCAATGAATTTCACAGGTCCTGTAGAGTTTAGTTCAGGAGAACTACCTACCTGCCTACCAGCCTCTTTCGTTTTGAATGCCCTTCGCTGTTGTTTGTTATATTTAGTGCCTTTTATTGTTTAGCTAGGGTACATCTGTTTTAGGGGCGTAATTATTGCCGCTCTTGATGTCTCTGTGTGATGTTGTTTGGCTGCGTATTCATGCATATTCAGTTATGTGATTAAAAAAAAAAAAAAGAAAAGAAAAGAAGTATATCTTGAGAACTTGGCTCCTTCGTTCTGCTTTCCCTCTTCCCCATCTCTCTCTCTTTCTCTCTGTCTCTCTCTCTCTCTCTCTGTCTGTCTGTCTCTGTCTTTCTCTCTGTCTCTGTCTTTCTCTCTCTCTGTCTCTCTGTCTTTCTCTCTCTCTGTCTGTCTGTCTCTGTCTTTCTCTCTCTCTCTGTCTGTCTCTGTCTTTATCTCTCTCTCTGTCTGTCTGCCTCTGTCTTTCTCTCTCTCTCTGTCTTTCTCTCTGTCTGTCTGTCTGTCTGTCTCTGTCTTTCTCTCTGTCTCTGTCTGTCTGTCTGTCTTTCTCTCTGTCTCTGTCTGTCTCTGTCTTTCTCTCTCTGTCTCTCTCTCTCTCAACCTCTCTCTGTATCTGTCAATCTCTCAGTTTTAGCATCCCAGTTATGCACTGCGTGTCAATGGCGCTACGCGTTAATAGCTCTACGTGAGGATAATAACATTATTTTATCCCAGCCTTCACAGTTCCAGACATCTTCGTTAGCCAGCATTTTGTTGTTTAGCATTGCTCCCGAAAACGGAGTATGGTTGCCTACATGGCGGGGTAAAAAACGGTCATACACGTAAAAGCTCACACGTGTACATACAGGTGAACGTGGGAGTTGCAACCCACGGACGAAGCAGATGAAGAAGAAGAAGAAGAAGAAGAAGAAGAAGAAGAAGAAGAAGAAGAAGTTCTTTCGCGCTACAAGTCAACAACGGCGCTACATGTCAATATTATCGCTATGTTTCGATAGAACTATACCTTTTAAACATACATGAGTATTTCCACATTTAACCACATTTAATTGGCGCAGTACTACGGATGCACAGCTGTGTCAAAAAGCATAGTATTCGATGGAGTGCAGTTTGTGCCCACTCTTTTTTCTGTACTTGTTCTCCCTTTGTACCTCTGTGTGTGTGTTGGAGGCTGAGGATGGCAGGAGAAAAGGACAAAGAAATACTGTGTACAAGAATTAACCCTAATTCTTTATATATATATATATGTGTGTGTGTGTGTGTGTGTGTGTGTGTGTGTGTGTGTGTGTGTGTGTGTGTGTGTGTATGTGTGTGTGTGCGTGCGTGTGTGTGTGTGTGTGTGTGTGTGTGTGTGTGTATGTGTGTGTGTGTGTGTGTGTGTTTGTGTGATTCATACGCTTCACGCTTTCTTTCTCTCTTTCCCCTTTCTCTTCTCTCTCTCTCTCCCCACCTCTCTCTCTCTCTCTCCTCACCTCTCTCTCTGTCTCTCCCCACCTCTCTACCCACCCCCCTCTCTCTCCCCACCCCCCCTCTCTCT
>NC_134890.1:31352969-31360469 GCF_041734735.1 Babylonia areolata | reverse complement strand
GCCTTGATAACAATGATGACAACAGTAACATCACTTACTTTAGCATCCCATTCAGAAAACTGCTGTTGGTGCGTTCCAAAACACGTAATATTCTACACAACACATTTAAGTCAATGTGGCATACATACAAAAATATATCCAGCTATATATATATATATATATATATATATATATATATATATATATATATGTGTGTGTGTATGTATGTATATATATATATATGTATGTATGTGTATGTATATATATATATATATATATATATATATCACATACACACACACACTCAATACATACATACAAGCATATATTCAAACATACATACTAACATACATACATACAAACATACGCACACAATTACATACATATATACATAAATACATAAATACATACATTCATACATACATACATACATGCCCCCCAAACACTCATTCTCACGTATATGGGAAAATGAAGAAGAAGAAGAAGAAGAAGAAGAAGAAGAAGAAGAAGAAGAAGAAGAAGAAGAAGAAGAAGAAGAAGCTGTCTGGGAGAAAGAAGGAAAGAATAAAATGAAAGAATGGGTAGAAAGAAAGAAAGAAAGAAAGAAAGAAAGGAAGAAAAAATACAGAAAGAACCAAAAAATAGGAACGGGAAATATTAATCACTCATGCACCACACCATGGTCTTCTCTACACCATCACCCTCCCCCCCCCAACCCACCACCTATCCCTTCACACTCTCACTCCCTCTCGCTCCACCCTCCCCCTCCACCCATCCATGGCCTAGTTCCTTCTTCCTTCCTCCTCTCTTCCTTCCTTCCATCCCTTCCTCCTCTCTTCCTTCCTTCCTTCCTTCCATCCCTTCCTCCTCTCTTCCTTCCTTCCTTCCTTCCATCCCTTCCTCCTCCCTTCATCTCTTCCTTCCTTCCTTCCATCCCTTCCTCCTCTCTTCCTTCTTTCCTTCCTTCCTTCCATCCCTTCCTCCTCTCTTCTTTCCTTCCTTCCTTCCATCCCTTCCTCCTCTGCTTCCTTCCTTTCTTATACTTACTGGTCAGTGCAGACACCTAGCTAAGATTATCTAATTTGTTTCTTTTGCCTCTTCCTGGTACTCAGTTTCTCCAGTTTCAGAGTTATGCATGCGTGTGAATGACTGGCGCGAAAGCGCTTGGATTTGTCTCTGCACATGATTCAGCGCTATATAAATACCATTATTATTATTTATTTATTTTTTTTTTGCCCCATCATCTGCACAATTTCAGTGGCATAACTCCTACGCCGCTCATTCCGACTCCACCACAGCCACAGCCACATCCATACACCCGGGTTCGTCTGTCGCAGTCCCAGCGAACCATCGATGTTAGGTCGCCAGGAGGCCCCCCCCCCCCACCCCCCACCCCACCCACACCAAGAGGAGACCCCGCACAGCTGCAGCTGAGTCAGTTCGGTGGTGTTGGGTAGTTCCTGTTCTGGTGTAACTAAAGTGTGTAGGTCGCCACCTTGGTTCCTCATAATTTAGAAGCCATTCAGTCGTGTTTCCACACTCGGTTCACCTGCGTGGTTGTGGCTGCACGATCAAAGAGGAGGCGGCGAAGCGGGTATGGGCGAGCCGGACCTAACCTATCCCGGCAGGATGAACCAAGAAGACCTCCTTTTCGCTGACCTCAGGAATCCCCCCCCCCTCTCCCCTCCCCCCTCCCCCCCAATCCAGGAACCAACCACCACCACCACCCGACAGACACAGGATCAAGTTTGCAGTCTTTACTTCAACCCCATCCACCCCACTTCCTTATCTCCATCACCGCCCCATCCAGACGTCTGTCTGAGTGTCTATGTGTGCGTGTGCTTGAAATCTGATTCAATGACGCAGGAAACGAATGATGAGCGCCCAATGGCAACCATCCGTCAATCGGCTCTACCAAAGTAGGCAGCAGCCTGTTGTGCATAATGACCCCGAGTTTGTAAAGCGCTTAGAGCTTTGTGGCCGACCGAGGATAGGCGCTATATAAGTAACCATCCCAACACACGGCTTATACCACAGTTTACATTTGGGCCAACAGCAAAGTGAGAGCTGTGTGAACAATGGTTTCTCCAGTCAATGGGAAATCATTTACAGCTTAGTCTTTTGTGAAGGACTATCATTCTCAAATTAGGAGGCAAAATTGCACTGGCTTTTAGTGCTGCAGCCTTGTGGGCTAGTTGGCCTTTGGGAACCATCCCAACGCCGACTGTCCTAAAACCCTCTTGGACGAGAGAGTGGGGATGTAACTTGGGCAAGACACTCTTCACTATAATCAAATTCTAGCCCAAATAGTCGGAACATCAGTTGCCTCCTCTGCTGTTCTGATGGTCATAGTCGGACACGACTGACTATACTATATATATATATGTAACCATGACCCCGAGCTTTAAAAGCGCTTTGAGCTTGGTCTCCGACCGACGATAGTCGCTATATAAGTATCCATATCATTCATTCATCATCATCATCTCACCGAGGCTCACATCTCTCCAGTGATACCACCACCACCCTCCTCCTCTCCCCCACCCCCTCCCACACACACTCACTCTCCCCACCCTTATTCCTGAGGTCACCTTGGTCGGTCGGTGGGGCTATGCATGGGATGTTGAGTGAGTTCAGCGAGATGGAAAGCCAGTCAGTCAAGTCAAGTCATCAGCGAATCCATGAATGTTTTATTCAGAACCCCCCTATACAGAGCCTCGTCGACTGACATGGGAGGGGTGAGGTAGGAGGAAGCGGGTGAGGGGGATGGGGGTGGGGGGGGGGAGGGCGTGAGGTGGGGGTGGTGTGGTGGTGGTGGGCGAAGCTGATGGGGACTTGCTTCCTAATTGTCTGCCGGTCTGCCCCTTCAGATAGTGATCAGGGCGCTAGTCCTTTTTCCCGTTTTTTTTCTTTTGTCCACCCCCGCCCTCCTTTATAAAAAAAAAAAAAAAATTACCTACCCAGCAATCACAGGGGTGTGTGGCGTGGTGTGGAATGTACCGAGGTCACTGATAACGTTCCTTCCATCCATGGGAATCGGGGTGGGTTCTTTGTCTGCCACCCCCCCCCACCCCTCCCACCCCACATTTCGGTGGCTCACACATACCTCAACAAGTTGTTTGACTTGTGTGAACGGGAAGCAAGGAGGGGGTTGTGGGGTGGGGGGGGGATATGCACTTAATGAACTCTCTGACACACACACACACACACACACACAAACACACACAAGCACGCACAAAACACACCCACCCATACCCCCCCACCCACCCTCCACACCCACACGCACACCAGAACTAAAGGGGGTCCGGAGGTTCCGGGTCAGACGTTCTTCTTCCACATAACAGGGATAATTATAGATAATTATAGATCAAAGTTTCACAAAACTTCCCTTGTTTTCATCCCGGATTTCCGGTTTCAACAGATCGTAATACCACCACACACACACACACACACACACACACACACACACACACACACACACACTAACAACAACAACAAAAAACAAAACAAAACAATACAAAAAAAACAACAACAACCAAAACAAACAAACAAACGAACGAACGAACACTCATTAAATAAAGCGAACACACCCTCTCACCAATTGCCGGCCCTTCCACATATATATATATATATATATATATATATATATATATATATATATACACACACACACACACACGCACTCATACACACACACGCACACACACACACACGCACACACACACACACTCACGAGCAAGAGAGAGAAGGAGACAGACAGACAGAGAGAAAGAGAGTGGGACAGACAGAGAAAGAGATAGAGACAGACAGATAGAGAGAAAGAAATAGAGACAGACAGATAGAGAGAAAGAGAGAGAGTGGGACATAGAGAGATAGATAGAGAGAGAGAGACAGACAGACAGAGACAGAGACAGACACAGAGGTATGTTTTACTGGAGTAAAGTAACAACAATGACATTTTCTGTTTCTTTATTAAACCATCAACCATCGTCATTCCCTTCAGAGGCAACGTAACGAGGGAACACACGAACATGTGAAGCATTCTCTGCAGGCTGCACAGGTTGCCAGCAGTGATCACTAATTCCCCCCCCCCCCCCGACCCCCTTCCCCTCCCCCCACGATCCCCCCCCCCCCTTCCATCACTTTGTTCCACGGTACTGTTACACAGCCTTAACCCCCAACCTCCCCACCCACTTTTTTTTTCATGACCTGCTTCAGTTGTTTGCCACGCGTCTCAAGAAAGGGAGGACGAGGACGAGGACGACGAGGAGGAGGAGGAAGAAGTGGAGAAGGGGGTGGTGGTGGTGAAGGGGTAAAAGAGGGGGGGGGGGATGAGGAACAGGAGAGAGAGAGGGGGGTGGATGAAGGAGTAAAAGAGCGGGGGTGTGGGGGTGTGTGTGGGGGGACTAGGATGAGAGGAACTGGAGAGAGAGAGGAGCAGAAGGAGGAGGAGGAGAAAGATGTGGAAAAGGGCGAGATGGAGGAGGAGGAGGAGGAGGTGGGTGAAGAGAAGGAGGAGGAGGAGGAGGAAGGGGAAGACAAAAGGGGAGAAGGAAGAGGAGGAGAGGGGGGTAGAAGAAGGAACAGGAGGAGAAGAGAGAGAGAGAGAAGAGAAGCAGGAGGAACGGTAGAGAAGGGAGGAGGAGAAGGAGGAAGATATGGAGAGAGAGCGAGAGAGAGAGAGAGAGACAGACAGACAGACAAAGATAAACAAAGAGAGAGAGACAGATAGAGAGAGAGAGACAGAGACAGAGATTAAGACAGAGATTGTGACTTTGTTCAGTGATGGAAGTGGGATAAGAATTCGTTCTCAGAGTAGTCTGTTATGACAAAACATTGATACTGATTGATACGGATACTTATATAGCACCTATCCTCGGCCGGAGACCAAGCTCTAAGCGCTTTACAAACACGGGGTCATTTGCACAACAGGCTGCCTACCTGGGTAGACATAATGTCGACTGACGGCTGCCACTGGGCGCTCATCATTCGTTTCCTGTGTCATTCAATAGAATTTCAGGCACGTACACATACACACTCATGTAACATTTCACGTGTATGGCCGTTTTGTCTATTTACTATTTACCCCGCCATGTAGGTAGCCATACAACAGAACAAACATCTATTGTGTCTGGTCCAAAGCATTGGAAGATACGCCGTTTTAACTAATACCCTCCATTCACATCTGGGTGGAGTGAAGAAATTCGGAGTAAAGTGTTTTGAATCCAACTTACACACACACACACACACAAAACAAAACAAAAAAAAAACAAAAAAAAAAACCACACACACACTCAAGGTGGGTAATCAGTTATCAATGAAACACACACTCTCCCCCTCTTCCTCCTCCTCCACCCCCTCCAGTACCTCCCCCCACCCGACCCCACCCCACCCTCACCCCTTCCCTGAAGCGCGAGCTAATCATTCTGGAATCCTTCTTCCCCACCCCTTTAATCTGCTTTTGCGGGTTCGTGTTTTAATCGGGTACAATATGTTCATTTTTATGTTGGTGTCTAACAACGACCCTGTCATTGCACACGTTAATTTCCATGTGGATTAATACGGTGCTTTTGAATTGAATTCGAATTAACCCTCCGCCCCCACCCACGAACCTCCCACCTCTTTCATCTCTCGCCCTCTCCTCACATCATAAAAACCGGAAGCCAGCTTTCTCTGTAGTGTCAAAGGGGCGAGCGCCACTGATCTAAAAATAGAATCTATTTTTAGATCAGTAGGCGACCTTTCTCAAGCCTTTTAATCTTTTCTACAGGAAGCAGTTTTCTCCCTTCTCTCCACGGCTGTTCTTCCTGTTATGATCAGCGACAGCGATAGCGCGCGCATGTGCGTGTGTGTGTGGGTGTGCGTGCGTGCGCGAGCGAGCGAGCAAGCGAGAAAAAGAGAGAAAGGATGTGGGGATTGGTGAACATTGCCTAAAACCAGGTTAATGACCAGATGAATCGAATCTCGTTTCGACGGCATTGACAAAAGAGAGAGAGAGAGAGAGAGAGAGAGAGAGAGAGAGAGAAGAGCTTGAACATTTAATAGAAAAGATGAATTAATTAACGGTGAAATTAGTTTGCTATGAACGTAGGTGTGAGCAGTATCTGTAGACTCATTCTTGAATTCACTCCTCCACCCCCACCCCCTTTCCTTCTATCCCCCCCTCCCCTTGTCAACTCCCTCCCTCCCCCTCCCACCATAACAAAAACTGGAAGCTAACCTTCTTGTATTCAAAGGGGCGATCTCTCTCAAGCTTTCTTTTATTTCTTACTTTGTTCCTTTAATGCAGGGAGCAGTTTTCTCTCTTTTTCTTCTTTTTTTCTTTCCTTCTTGAACTTCTGTTCAGCGACAGAGATAGATTGCTAGATAATAATAATAATGGTATTTATATAGCACTGAATCTTGTGCAGAGACAAATCAAAGCGCTTTCGCATCAGTCATTCACACGCATGCATAACTCTAAAACTGTAGAAACTAAAGAGAAGGAAGGGCAGGCAAGGGAGGCTATATTGGGAAGAGGTGGGTTTTAAAGCCAGACTTGAAAGAGCTGAGTGTGGAGACTTGACGAAGCGAAAGAGGAAGTTCATTCCAATCGCAAGGTCCAGAGACAGTGGCCGCAGTCGAGTGTTTGAATCTTGGTATGCGTAAACAGAGTGGATCCGAAGCCGATCTAGTTAGCGAGATGGAGTGTAGAGGTGAAGGCAGCCGCAGAGATAGGAAGGGGCAGTTTTGTGAATGCATCTATAACATAGAGTGCTGATCTTGTATTTTATTCGGTGTGAGACAGGGAGCCAGTGGAGATGTTGCAAAAGAGGAGTGATGTGTTCAGATCTTTTCTTTCTGAGGACGAGTCGGGCAGCAGAGTTTTGTATGCGCTGAAGGGACTGAATGGATGAAGCAGGCAAACCAGACAATGGAGAGTTACAGTAGTCAAGGCGAGAGAGAATGAGAGAAACAAGTCTAGATGTTGCGTCAGTGGACAGATAGATAGATAGATAGAGAGAGAGACAGAGACAGAGACAGAGACAGAGAGACTGGAGTTGGGGCGTCTTAGAACCCGGTTGATGACCAAATTAACCGAATCCCGTTTCAAAATCACTTTAAAAAAGGAGAGAAAAAAGTACTTGCACTTATAAGAGCAGAGCTGAATCAAATAATGGTGAAATCAGTCTACAATGAACGTGTGAGCGGTATTTGTGAACTACATGGACTCTCAACAAAGTACACACACACACACACACACACACACACACACACACACACACATACACATACACACTCTCTCTCTTTCTCTCTGTCCCCCCTCTCTCTGTGTCCCTCTCGCTCTCTCTCTGTCTCTGTCCCTCTCTCTCTCTCCTCTTTCCCTCTCTCTCTCCCTCCCCCCCCCCTCTCTCTCTGTCCCCCTCTCTCCCTCTCTCACTGTATCAATCTGACTCCATACGGCAACGTGTCTGTTCGATGTTGTCTTGTGTGACTCACGGCTTTCGTATTTTTGTCGTGTGTGCATCAGAAGTTCTCTCTGTC
>NC_134890.1:31345469-31347969 GCF_041734735.1 Babylonia areolata | reverse complement strand
TTCACACAGTGCATTTATTTTGTTTATTGTCATAACATCGCTAGGTCGGTCGTGGTAAGTTTACCGTTGTTTGTTTGTTTGTTTTATTTATTCAACAACTGTTTTTTTTTTTCAGTCCATTGTCGTTAGTTCTTTATATGTTTCATAACGAGTTTACAATTCATCATCGTCATGGGTCCAAACACCAGAGGTTGCATAACACCACCACCACCACCACCACTACCACCAAAAACAACAACAGCGATGGCCTAGAGGTAACGCGTCCGCCTAGGAAGCGAGAGAAAATCTGAGCGCGCTGCTTCGAATCACGGCTCAGCCACCGATATTTTCTCCCCCTCCACTAGCCCTCGAGTGGTGGTCTGGATGCTAGTCATTCGGATGAGACGATAAACCGAGGTCCCGTGTGCAGCATGCACTTAGCGCACGTAAAAGAACCCACGGCGACAAAAGGGTTGTTCCTGGCAAAATTCTGTGGAAAAATCCACGTCGATAGGAATTAATAAAAGTGGGCGCAGGAAAAAATACAAAAAAAAAGGTGGCGCTCTAGTGTAGCGACGCACTCTCCCTGGGGATAGCAACCCGAATTTCACACAGAGAAATGTGTTGTGATAATGTGATAAAAAGAAATACAAAATACAAAAAAAAGAAGAAAAAAAAGAAAGAAAACAACGAGAAGACGTAAATCAAAGTATTGTTGAATTGCATTCTGATCAAAATCTTTTTATGTCTTATGTCTACTTTTAGTATGTTATTTCATGCCTATTTTATTCATATCCTTTAGCTGATTTTGTTTTGCACATGTATGGCTGTGATGATGTATGCATGATCTACTCTAAATTACCTTTTGACTCTCTCCATACGAACGGCGAAAGAGACGACGTTAACAGCGTTTCTCCCCAATTACCATCATCAAAATATTACAAGCGGAAGGCTCTTACACTGAAGAGGTGAATGTTGACAAACAATACCACAATTCTGACAACAGAAGCTAAAGGTTGGGTCATTGAGACACCCACTGGACATCCGAGGGGTCTGTGTAGAGGAGAAGAGAGGACTGGCCGTACTGAGTGAGTTAATGGTTTCTGTTGAGTTGCTCTTGTTATCTACTGTGATTATTTATTGTACGCATGGGTTACCATCTAAACATTTTATGTCTTTTTATGTATACATGTTGAATGACTGTGATTTCCGTGTATTGTTTATGTGTTTTACAGCACGAATGAATTTCTCTTGTTGAGATAATAAAGTATTCTGTAATCTGTAATCTGTAAGGAGGAGGAGGAGGAGAAGAAGAAGAAGAAGAAGAAGAAGAAGAAGAAGAAGAAGAAAAAGAAGAAGAAGAAGAAGAAGAAGAAGAAGAAGAAGAAGAAGAAGAAGAAGAAGAAGAAAAACAAGAAAAACAAGAAAAACAAGAACAGGAACAAGAATGTAGATTTAAAAAAAAAATCATCTTTCTCTTTCTTCCAAACTAAACAACCTTTTGTTGTTATCAAGTATTCTGTAATCTGTAATCTATAAGGAGAAGGAGAAGAAGAAGAAGAAGAAGAAGAAGAAGAAGAAGAAGAAGAAGAAGAAGAAGAAGAAGAAGAAGAGGAACAAGAATGTAGATTAAAAAAAAAAATCATCTTTCTCTTTCTTCCAAACTAAACAACATTTTGTTGTTATCACTTGTCGGAATTTCATTCCAAGGAGAAAAAAAAATTATACAGAAATTCGAGTGAGAGTGGGAGGACTATATATATATATATATAAAGAAAGAAAGAAAGAAAAGAACAGAGAAGTAGAAAAGAGCTGAGCGTTTTCATCACTGACCCCTTGGAAAAGAATGAGAGTCAGTGCACGTCTTTCATCACTCTGGGAAGGAAGTGGAAGCAGCGTGGTGGGAGGGAAGGGGGTGGGGGTGGGGGGTGGGGGAAGGGGGGTGGGTGGGCGGGACATGATTGCTATTTTTGTGACCGAGAGAGAGAGAGAGAGATGGAGGGATAGGGACTGGGGTGGAGAAAGATACACACACACACACACACACACACACACACACACACACAGAGGGGGGGGGGGGGGTGGAGAGAGAAAGAAAGAGAGAAGGGGTGGAGAGAGAGACAGAGACAGAGAGAGAGAGGGATGGAGAGAGACAGAGATAGAGAGACAGAGAGAAGGGGTGGAGAGAGAAAGAGAGAGAGAGAGAGAGGTGGAGAGAGAGAGAGAGAGACATAGAGAAGAGGCTGGAGAGAGAGAGCGACAGAGAGAGAGACAGAGAGAAGGGGTGGAGAGAGAGACAGAGACACAGAGAGAGAGAGAGACAGACAGACAGAAAGAGGAGGGAGGGGGGGGGGTAAGAAGTCTGCTTGGCGCGTCACCCCATCATTAAAACTAGCGAAATATTTTGACATGACACCCCCTCAGCCATCACCCTAACGCCCCCAACATCCCTTACCCTCCCGCCCCCACCCACCTCCCCGAAACCCCCACCCCCCCCTCCTCAAACCCTCTACACACACTG
>NC_134890.1:31335469-31337969 GCF_041734735.1 Babylonia areolata | reverse complement strand
CCTCGCTGAATGCGGACTGGAACTGGTTGTTGAGTACGTCTGCTTTTTCTCTGGGCTCCATTTTCAATTGTCCGTTCACCTTCAGAGGGGCTACACCGACGTCGGCAGCTTTCTGGTTCTTAATATAGCTCCAGAATCGCTTGTACTTTGGTGCATGTTCTGTGGGCTCCTCTGTCAGAGTGGCGTTGATGTAGTCCCAGTAAGCTCGGCACAGATGTCGTTGGGCTTCGCGCCTTCTTGCTTTAGCCTCAGCTTTGAGATCTTCGCCTCCTCCCTTTTTCCACTTTTTGTAGGCTCGGTTGCGGCGGTTGATTAGTCGGCGGAGCTCAGGAGTGATCCAAGGTTGGCTGTAGTTGGGTCTGGATTTCTTGGAGGGTATGTGGGTCTGGACTGCTTCGAGTAGCTCTGTTTTAAAGTGAGTCCACAGCCTCTCAGTGCTCGCAGTGTCCTTCATTCCACCAACTTCTTCCCTTATTTTCTCTACAGCTTCCTTCATGCTGTTCCAGTCTGCCTTGGTGTACAGGTGATCGTTCTCTCCACTGTTTTCTTCGGCGGAGGGGCAACATTCAGCTCTGCGTAGACTACTTCATGGTCTGACAGTTTCAGTTTCAGTTTCAGTAGCTCAAGGAGGCGTCACTGCGTTCGGACAAATTCATACGCTACACAACATCTGCCAAGCAGATGCCTGACCAGCAGCGTAACCCAACGCGCTTCGTCAGGCCTTGAGAGAAAAAAAGGTGAATAAATAAGAGATAAGCGTACTTAAATAAGTAAATAAATAAATAATAATTATAATATTTTAAAAAAGAAAAAAAAGGGAGTAGTAGTAGTAGTGGTAATAATAATAATAATGATAATAATAATAATAAATAAATAAATGAATAAATAAATAACACAACAATGATGATAAATAAGCATATAAATGTAAAACATGAAGACACACATTCACACATACACCCACACATGCATTGCAGATATGCACCAAACATGGTCTGACAAGGGTGGCATAGTTTCGACTCGCGAGATGAGTTGAGGAGTGTTAGTCATGATGATGTCCAGTGTGTTCTCCCCTCTTGTGGGGACTGTCACCATCTGCTCCAGTCCATTTTCATCTATGATTCTGAGGAGTTGGTTGTGCAGGGTCGTTGTCGTCCAGTCCCATCCTGGGAAGTTGAGATCCCCTCCGATCAGAAGCATCGCGCTGGGAATGCTGGAAGCTCTCTGAACTGAAGTTTCAAACTCCTGTAGACTGGCTTGTGGGAGACGTCGGGTCTGTAATATGCACAGATATACAGAGCGCGTCGACCTTTCAGTTTCAGTTTCGCCCATACTACTTCAGTTTGTCTCCAGCTCTTTCACTCGGGTGCTACTGTAGCTGTCTTTGACAAGAATCATGACACCTCCTCCATCCCTATTCCTATCGCTCCGATGCACTTTGTACCCGTGTCCACTTGGCAGGAATTCAGAGTTCTTAATTTCTTCGGACAGGTGGGTCTCAGTTCCAATAACAATGTCTGGCTTGGTGCTATCTAACAGATATCCAAATTCAGCCTTCTTGCCTGTTACTGATTGGAAGTTAATGTATAGTCTTTTGTCTTGCTGTGTAGCTCTTGTAGGAGTGGAAGCATGTTGAGGTCTGAAATCTACCTCTGCTGGGCTGCTACATGAACCTGTTCTAGAAGGATCTGGTAGGGTGGAGAAATACCAGTCTAGGCTGTTTGCGTTAGAATGAAGATCAAACACTAGCAGGTTGTTTTGGTGTCCACAAAATTTGCAGAATCACTGGACATTTGGAGTTAGATTTGCATACGTCTCAGAGTGGATATCTTCACAGTGTGCATGGTACCTCAGTCCGCATGCCTCACAAGCGACACCTCTATCCTCCCATGTTACTGTGGCATCACATACACCACAGAGCCAATCAGTACTAGGATGCTCTGATGAATCAGCACTCGGGCCTGGGTTTGGCTCGGTGCATATGACTGACTGAGGAGTAGCAAGGCCAGACACAAGAGGACAAGCTTTTGGCGATAGCGTGTGTGGTAACCTCACTGTCTTGCTAAAGTTAGTGCATGAACCAACAGGGAGTAGCCGGTACCGTTTGTTCTACAAACTTCTTTCACTCCAAAACCTTGAGTGTGCACATCTTGAGTAGTGCATGGCCTATCGCTACACGCACACCTGTGAAGGGAAAGAGTGATCACAAGAACCCGGAGTGTGATGTTACTCCGCATCATGTCTGGACTATCATCATTCTCAGTGTTTCAATGCAGTCAGATATTGAGATAGGGAAATAGCTTTAAACTACAAACACTAAAAGTAAAACAGTGAAGTGTGACGATTCTAGGCTGGCTACATGAGGTTTAGCCCTTTAGGTTCTCTCGGTTCACAATGTTTCATCAACAACTAATCAACAACAACAACAACTAATAACGAACAACCAGTGTACTCCCTGATAGTTGGCAAGAGAGGTAAGCAGTGTATTCACAGTACCCACAAC
>NC_134890.1:31305469-31307969 GCF_041734735.1 Babylonia areolata | reverse complement strand
ACAATTAAAAAACACAAAAAAACCCCAATCTAACAGAATTACTTTCAAACTTATATAATAATAAGTGAGTGAGAGACAGACAGACAGACAAAGAGAGTGGAGAGAGAGACAGAGACAGAGAGACAGACAGACAGACAGAGATAGAGACAGAAGCAGAGACGGAGAAAGACAGACAGCGACAGAGAGAGAGACAGGGAGAGACAGAGAGAGTCAGAAAGAGGAAGAAGAAGAAGAAAGAGAGAGAGAGAGATAGAGGGGGAGGGAGGGAGGGAGGGGGGAGTGAAAGAAGAATAAAGAGAAGACGAAGGTAGCCCGATCCTTTCCAGCCTCACCCCCCCCCCCACCCCCCACCTCACCTTCCACCCCACCCGCTTTCTCTCTCCCCCCCCACCCCCCATTTTTTTCTTTCTTGCATGCATGCATAAGTTGTGTTTCATTATGCATGCTCAGATTTCACCAGCAGTGGTAGAGGTTTACAAAAAAAAAAAAAAAAAGAAAAAAAAAAAAGTTGGTTGCAGTGAAGTGGTGTGGGGTTGGCTTTGGTTCGCCACAGTCCTTCCCCCCCCCCTCCCTCCCATCCCTCCCCTCCCTCCCTCCCCTTCCCCTCCCCCCCCACCTGCCCAACCGCTCCGCCCCCCCCGCCCCCTCACTCCCATCCCGTCTCTCTCTCTCTCTCTCTGTCTGTCTTGTTTCACTACAAGTTGTAGATAGAACTCCCCCCCCCTTCCCCCATACCACCACCACCACCACCACTCCCTCCCCGGCTCCCCTACCTACTACACCTGCCCCCCCCCCACCACCACCCCCACCACCACCACCACCACCACCCCTTACCCTCCCGTAATAACAATTTTATGCTACGCTTCCCTTTTAGTGGCCACGTTCGCTAAACGCCCGAGTGAGACTAGAAGAAGAAGAAGAAGAAAAAGAAAAAAAAATGTAAGAAAAACAAGAAAAACAACAACAAGAAACAAGAACAAGAGGGCGAAGTAGAATAAGAACGAAAAAAGAAAGTAGTAGAAGAAGAAGAAGAAGAAGAAGAAGAAGAAGAGCGTATTACGTTCTCATTCTCTTGAGCGCGCAGTGCTTTTAACGCGCGCGCGCGCCCACACACACACACACACACACACACACACGAAAAGAAAAGAAAAAGATCACATCCGGTGAGACGGGCGAACCATTCAGGTCTACCTTCTCTCAGCCCCTCTACCCCCACCCCCCCACGCCCCCCCTCCACCCCACCACCCCTCACTCTCACCCTGTGTTACAACACAAAGGCCTAGGGAGCTTCTTCTTTTTCTCCTCTCAGAGAGAGACAGAGACAGACAGACAGACAGAGCGAGAGGGGGAGAGACAGACAGACAGACAGAGCGAGAGAGACAGAGACAGACAGAGCGAGAGAGACAGAGACAGACAGAGCGAGAGAGAGACAGAGACAGGCAGAGCGAGAGGGAGAGAGACAGGGAAAGAGACACAGACACAAGAGAGACAAAGATAGACAGAGACAGAGACAGACGGAGAGAGAGTGACAGAGCGAGAGGGAGAGAGACAGAGAAAGATACAGACATAGAGAGACAAAGATAGACAGACAGAGACAGAGACAGACGGAGAGAGAGAGAGACAGAGAGACAGACAGACAGACAGAGCGAGAGGGAGAGAGACAGAGAAAGATACAGACATAGAGAGACAAAGATAGACAGACAGAGACAGAGACAGACGGAGAGAGAGAGACAGACAGACAGACAGACAGAGCGAGAGGGGGAGAGACAGGGAAAGAGACATAGACATAAGAGACTCAAAGATTCAAAAACTTTATTACTCAAGGATAAAGATTTTAGGCATCGCCCAGTCTTCCAATCTGTCCTTGTGACAACAATAACAATAACACCATTAGAGAGACAAAGATAGACAGACAGAGACAGACGGAGAGAGAGACAGACAGACAGAGACAGAGAGACAGACAGAGCGAGAGGGGGAGAGACAGAGAAAGATACAGACATAGAGAGACAAAGATAGACAGAGACAGACGGGGAGAGAGAGAGAGACAGAGACAGAGAGACAGACAGACCGAGACAGACAGACAGAGAAAGAGAGGCAGAGAGAGCGAGAGGGGGAGAGACAGAGAAAGATACAGACATAGACAAAGATAGACAGAGAGAGACAGAGACAGACGGGGAGAGAGAGAGAGACAGAGAGACAGACAGACCGAGACAGACAGACAGAGAAAGAGAGGCAGACAGAGCGAGAGGGGGAGAGACAGAGATACAGACATAGAGAGACAAAGATAGACAGACACAGACAGAGACAGACGGGGAGAGAGAGAGAGACAGACAGACAGAGACAGACAGACAGAGACACAGAGAGAGAGAGAGGGGAAAGAATGATCGTGAAGGACAAACACACTCACACTCCTTTTTTTCGTTTTATATTAATGTCGGTTAGTATAAAATGTTGGAGTGGAACAGTGAGCGTTTGTCTTGGAAAAAAAAAAAGAAAAAAA
>NC_134890.1:31292969-31295469 GCF_041734735.1 Babylonia areolata | reverse complement strand
TTTTGTTAAACTAATAACATGTAGAGCCAGGTACAAGTACTTCTAAACGTCGTAAGAAGTGAAAAGGACTTCATTTTGAGAAAAATCAAGACTGGAAATTTTTTCGTGTCATCGTGATCAGTTCAAGGGTATTAACTCGCATGGTTTACAATTTTTAACTGTGAATTCCGACTGAATCTGTGGGTATTTTTATGGCAGTTTGGGGCATAATCCAGTAAGTGATGAGGCGTTCACAAATCTTTCTCTGAATAAATATTTAACGGTCTCCTTCTCCAACTTTCCATCACATGTTATCGTGTATTGCCGATTGAATATAGGATTGAACGGGCAGGTCAACAACTTGAAACAAATGGCGTTGTTCGCGTTCGCGAAGAATATGAGCACGCGCTTTGAATGTGTATAAATATGTGTAACCAATTGATTTTTGCCATGACCTTCAGGGCTCAGCCAACAGATCTGTAAAGTCCACTCGTCGTATTGATTTTAGTATTTTCCGAAAAAGACCACTTGGGTGAAGTGAAAGCCTGACACTGAGAGTAAAACACACAAGCTTTTTATGTATTGAGTATAATTTCAAAATGTAATGTTTAAGATGAGAAAGATCAGTTTAAAGTAAATTAAGTCCCCTAGCATTAATTACAGAGTAATTTCCCTTTTTTACTATCTGCACCAAAACGTTTGCAAAATAAATAAAACTTCCATGCTAAGCAAAAGAAGTTCCTGTTTGAACAAAAAAAAATGATAATAATGACTGCTCTTGTTGTTGTGTCGAATATCAGATCAAAGTGCCAAGTTTTGAGAATACAAAAAATATAAATATAACAGTAAATGCAGTTTGCATATAATTAGGCTTCATTTTTTAATTTTTTTTTGTGCCCATCCCAGAGGTGCAATATTGTTTTAAACAAGATGACTGGAAAGAACTGAATTTTTCCTATTTTTATGCCTACTTTGGTGTCAACTGACAAAGTATTTGCAGAGAAAATGTCAATGTTAAAGTTTACCACGGACACACAGACACAGACACACACACACACACACACACACACACACACAACCGAACACCGGGTTAAAACATAGACTCACTTTGTTTACACAAGTGAGTCAAAAAAAGAAGAGCAAAACGTGAGTGATTTTGACGACAGTGAGTGAGTGAGTGTGTGTGTGTGTGTGTGTGTGTGTGCATACATGTGTGAATCTAGCCAGCGCTTTGCACACACACACGGTGTGGAAAACAAAAGAAGAAAAAAAAAAGAGACAAACAGACATACAAACGGACAGACAGACAGACGGCGACAGCGTCACACACACACTGAAGGAAGGAAGGTGGTGGTGACGCAACCAGTGGCTTTGCGCGAGCTGCACGCGCGGCCACACCACACATGCGCACACGCACTTCGCGCGAGCTTCGACCCTTGTGAAAATAGATTATAAAGCGAAAGGGGGCGTGGGGGGGTGGACCGAGGAAGGTTGAAGTGGAGACTATAGGATGAGGAGTGTGTGTAAGGGGGAGCGGGGCCGGGGGAAGGGGGAGGGAGGGAGGGAGGAGGTGGATGATTGGTTTCGTGGTCGGTGGGTGGTGGTTGGGGGGGGGGGGCAGATAGGTGGGTAGTAGGATGGATGGAGGTAGGGGTATTAGCAAGGAGGAGGGGGGGGGGTAGAGAAGGGAGGGGGAGGATGGGTGTAGTGGGGGGGCAGGTGGGGGGTTGGGGGGGGGGGGGGAGAGACACACGCTCGTGCGCGTGCGCGCGCCCGTTTGCACGTTTTAATTAAGTTTTTTGTTTGTTGTTTTTTGGTGACGGTTTCTTTTTCTTTTTCTTTTTTTTCCAACACAGATTGAAAACTTCAGAAAGGTGAGAGGCGATGCCAAACCGTTTGTTATGACTGTGTGTCAGTCAGGAGTTGTGTCGTTCGTTCGTCACCCAAAGCTCGTGGGGGGGGGGGGGGTGTGAGGGGGTGTGAGGGAGAGATGGGTGGAGGGGGTGGAGGGAGGACGCTGTGGGTGTGTGGTGGTGGGGGTAGGGGTGGGGGGGGGAGAAGGGGTGGGTGGTGGGGAATGGGTGGTGGTGGTGGTAGCAGTAGGAGGGGGTGGTGGGGGTGGGAGTTATATATGTGAAGTGGGGAGGGAGAGGGTGTGGGTGAGGAGGAGGGATCAGAGGTGTGATGGTGGTGGTGGTGGTCGTGGCAGGAAATGAAAGGCCTCCTTTTGTTGTTTTACACACACCCACACGTGTATGCATCCATCTCTCTCTCTGTCTCTGTCTCTCTCATTATATATATATATATATATATATATACACACATATATGTGTATACACACACACACACACACACACACACACATACATATGTATAGCTTGACGGTTAAATCACACCAATTTCACCAAAATGCTAAAGTATCAGTATACCATCATTTACTGCATGTCATGCTGCAAATAGCAACAGGAGCAGCAGCAGTAGTAGTAGTAGTAGTAGTAGTAGTAGTAGTAGCAGTAGTAGT
>NC_134890.1:31270469-31282969 GCF_041734735.1 Babylonia areolata | reverse complement strand
CAACCAGGGCATACACAGAATACCTAGATGCTGTGTGGTCTAACTCAACCAAGACATAAACAGAATACCTAGATGCTGTGTGGTCTAACTCAACCAGGGCATACACAGACTACCTAGATGCTGTGTGGTCTAACTCAACCAGGGCATAGACAGACTACCTAGATGCTGTGTGGACTAACTCAACCAGGGCATAGACAGAGTACCCAGATGCTATGTGGTCTAACTCAACCAGGACATAGACAGAATACCTAGATGCTATGTGGACTAACTCAACCAGGGCATAGACAGAATACCTAGATGCTGTGTGGTCTAACTCAACCAGGGCATAGACAGATTACCTAGATGCTGTGTGGACTGACTCAACCAGGACAGACAGAATACCTAGATGCTGTGTGGAATAAGTCAGCCAGAGCATAGACAGGATACCCGGATGCTATGCGAAATAACTCCCCTATGAAGGATGGAAACAAAAATACTCCGGTGCTATGTGAAATAACTCCCCTATGAAGGATGGAAACAAAAATACTCCGGTGCTATGTGAAATAACTCCCCTGTGAAGGATGGAAACAAAAATACTCCGGTGCTACGTGAAATAACTCCCCTATGAAGGATGGAAACAAAAATACTCCGGTGCTATGTGAAATAACTCCCCTGTGAAGGATGGAAACAAAAATACTCCGGTGCTATGTGAAATAAATCCCCCTAGCAAGGAGAGAGACAAAAGAAGCAGGTGCTATCTGAAATAACTCCCCCTAGCAAGGAGAGAGACAAAAGCATGCAAGGTGTCTATGGGGATCAAAATCCAAGGAGACAAAATATATAAAGCTGTGTGGATTACCCCCACCCCATGCCCCCCAAACCCCCGCCACACACACACACACACACACACACACACACACACACACACACAAAGGAGAGAGAAAACACCTAGATGATGTGTGAACCAACTCCCCATGACAAAATTAGGATCTGTGGGGAGTACCTCCCCAAGAATCGATGAAGACAAAAGACCCAGATGCTATGTGGACTAATTTCCCAGAAGGGTCAGAGGCAAAAAAAAAAAAAAAGACCCAGATACGATGTGGCGCAATTCCTCCAGGAAGACTTGTTACAAAAATACCCAGAGGTATAGTGGAGTTCAGAGACAAAAGGATGGGGGATATCTCTGTTGGAGACAAAATTAAGCGGAATGTCTGATGATTATTGGAGGCAAAAGACTAAGGATGTCTATGTTGGAGGCAAAAGACTAGGAATGTCTATGTTGGAGACAAAATTATGCCGGATGTCTATGATTACTGGAGACAAAAGACTAGGGATGTCTATGATTACTGGAGACAAAATGATGAGGGTGTCTGTATTGGAGACAAAATTATGCTGGATGTCAATGATTACTGGAGACAAAATGATGAGGGTGTCTGTATTGGAGACAAAATTATGCCGGATGTCTATGATTACTGGAGACAAAATGATGAGGGTGTCTGTATTGGAGACAAAATTATGCTGGATGTCAATGATTACTGGAGACAAAATGATGGGGGATGTCTACATTGGAGTCATAAGGATGGGAGGTGTGAGGGGCGGTTTCTGTAATGGAGACAAAATAAAGGGACGTTGGATGAAGGGGGGGGGGGGAGTAGCTGGCGTGGGGTGGGGGTTCGGGGGGGGGGGGGGGGATGTACACCGTTGGAGAAAATGGAAACAAAAACAACAACAAAGAATACAAAAAAAAAAGAGACCCACGGACCCACACAGGACCTACCTATGGCGAACCCGTCCTGGTGGGAAGCCCCATCCGCTAGCATGCTACCTGCCCCTGCCTGCCCAGACTCCATACCTTGTCCACGGTAGTACTGCCTCGCTGCCGGCATGTCCGCCTGCTCCTGCTCCTGCTGCTGCTCCTGCTGCTGATCCTGCTTCCCCGAACTGACGTAGGCGGTGACGCTGTCGCTGACGTGGCCTGACCACGAGGACGGTGACGTCACAGCCGCGGACACGAGCCGGGGCTGGGAGAGCGGCGGCAGCAGCGTCATCATCAGCATCACCATCCACAGCGGCAGCAGCACGTGCAGAGCGAGCCATGCGCCCCCCGCCGGTACCACCATGATCCGGACACATCCACCACCTAGGCGCTCGCTGAGGGGCACCTGCTTCCTGGTGAACGGTGAGGATGGAAAGGATGGATGGACGGAAGGGAGGGAGGGGAAGGGGAAGGGAGGGTGAGGTCCACCAGCTAGTTATCCAGCACACCTGGCCCACACTCGCAGCACGAGGTCTTCAGAGGTCAAGGCCGACGTGACAAACACTGAAGCCCCTGGGTCGGCACGGTTCTTCATGGCACGACGGGGCCCACCACCACCACCCCCCTCACTCACTGCTAGGGGGAGGGGGAGGGGGGAGGGTTAGGGCGGGTGGGCCGTGGAGGGGTTGTCGTTGGTGGTGGTGGTGGTGGAAGGATGTAGTCCAAGGTAAGGCACCCACTCAACTCACTCACCCACCCCAGCTGACACGACAACACTATCCACCTAGCTTGAGTAACATCCAGCCAACACAGGTACACACACCAGATCCACCCCGGGTGGAGAAACAGCGGGGGCGACGGGGATATCACAAGGCTCCTTTTCAAATCCAACACCCTCCTCCCCGCAAAGCAACACAAAGCTCTTCCTTTTTCTTTTCTCTTTTTTTCTTTTCTTCTTCTTTATCTTTTCTGACCCGAGCATCCACACATGTGTGCAGTAATATGTATGTATGTGTGTATGTATAAATGCCACTCCTTGAAAACTTGTGACCGCCAAAGCACACACCGACACACACGTACGTACACACCGCAAGACACTGATGCAAGACAACCTCAACACGCTGGCTTCAGCTGTACGTAAATGTCGAGGAGAAAACAGATCCTCACAATCACTTGAATCACGCTGAGCTCCTTGGGGGAAATATAAAAAGGGAGAAGGAAAAAAAAAAGAAGAAAAAAAAAGGTAGGGGTATACACTTGTCGGTCGGGGTACACGTGTGTACACTCTTCACGTCTGGCACCACACAACGGGGTAGGTGACAGCGTAGGGTAGTTCAGCCGACTGCAAGAGAGGCATGGCTACTCGGGGTGCGAGGACAACACAACACAACACACACACTCACTCACACACACACACACACACACACTCACACACACACACACACACACACACACACACACACACACACACACACACACACACACACACACACAATACGGGTAGTAGTAGTAGTAGTAGTAGTAGTAGTAGTAGTGAGGTGTTACCCGGCCAGACCCGAGCTCGTCAGAGGTTGAACAGGGGGGTAACTGTAAATCAGGAGGAGACCTTTCTGTTTTTTCTTTTCTTTTCTTTTTCTTTCCTTCTTTGCTTTCCTTTCGCTGAATGGCCTCCAGCAAGAAGAAGACACGAGCCAGATCACCGCCAGCGGTACAAACAGCAGTCGTGGCCGCCACTGCACACCTTACATCCACCACTTTCCGTTCTCCTCCACCTCCTCCTGCACCACCACCACCACCACCACCACCACAACAACAACCACGAACATGCACCAACGCACACACACGTACACCACAAGTTGTCGCTGCAGTCGAAACAAGCTGAGAAGACGACTTCCTTTGCAGGTCAGAGACGGAGCTCACTGCAAGACTTCCACAATCTCCTCCTCCTCAAAAACGGATTCACCAGCACTACTAAATCTACTCCCGTTGGCGCAGTTGAGACTTGGCTCTCTCTTTTTTTTTCTTTCCTTTTTTTTTTTTTTTTTTTGGTATAGAAAAGAACAACAACAAAAACCGCTGAAAAACCAAAACCAAAACAAAACAAGGCCTGATAGAGGACAGAGAGAGGGAGAGAGAGAGAGAGCCGAGAAGGACACTCGACAACCCAGCACGTGTGTGACGCGCGCGCTGTTCTGTAATCAGGTTAAAACTGTTGTTGCGAACAAACTTTTATTTATTTTTTTTTTAAAGAAGAAAAAATGAACACACACATACACACACAAAAAAAACCAACAGAAGCTGCAAGTCCCTTTACAACTGTTGTAGTGGTAGTAGTAGTAATAGTAGTAATGGTAGTACACGGTCACGTCTCGTGCAAAACACACACGTACACACACACACACACACACACACACACACACACACACACAGACACACACACACTACCACCACCACAGGTAAGTAACATCCAGCAGCAACAACGGAACGACGTCCTCACTATCTATCTGGATAGCCTTTAACTACCTTTCGCCAGATACCACGGGGGTGATAGACCTTCAGGTGGTTTCCACCCCGAAGCCAAAGATAGCCTGTACAGCACGAGGATTGCGAATAGAAGGCAATTGACGGGCAATAAGTTGTGGACTGAAGCACACTGCCGACCCGGCCACCTCCACTTCGCAAGCGACGAACGACAAACGATCTCCGCCACATACACTCCGACACAGCGACGGAGGGGAGAGGGGAGCGGCAGCGAATCATTGGAAGGAGGAGGGGGAGGAGTGAGGGGGTAGGGGTTGAAGTGTGTGTGGAGGGGTGGGGGGGGAGAAGAGCGTGTGTGTGTGTGTGTGTGAGGGGGTGGAGGGAGAGAAGGAGCGAAGGGAAGGAGGGGAGTAAAAAAAAAAAAAAAAAAGGAAAAAAGGTAGTGGAGGGAGGGAGGGACGGAGAGGGTGGGGGTGGGGAGCTAAGGGAGTCGGGAGGAAGGGAGAGGTGGGGAGGTGGAGGTGTGGGGATAAGGGGTAGGGGGG
The DNA here is from genome assembly GCF_041734735.1 of Babylonia areolata. Classification (NCBI taxonomy): domain Eukaryota; kingdom Metazoa; phylum Mollusca; class Gastropoda; order Neogastropoda; family Buccinidae; genus Babylonia; species Babylonia areolata. The sequence continues at coordinate 31,278,205 of NC_134890.1, read as the reverse complement.
GAGGGGAGGGGAGGGGGGGGGGGAGGAAGGAACAGTGTCGGTTTTATGGGGACGTCGCGCCACACGACAGAGACGGTAAGCTACACACAGGGTCTCAGCAAAAAGGAGAGGGGAGGGTGGTGGTGAGGGACAGAGAGTGGGGGGGGGGAGGAGGGGGGGGGGGCAGAAAAACGGGCTTGGCAACTGTGTCGTCTGCACTGCTGAGCTATTCTCCTTCCTCCTCCTCACTCCTCCTCCTCCTCCCTCACCTACTACCTTACCTGGTGAAGCCGGTCCGAGTCGCCCTCCTGATCGTTATACCTGGCAGCCAGCGCCATTGAAAAAGCCAAGCCACCAACACAGTCGTACGTACCCATGAGAGAGAGAGAGAGAGGGAGGGAGGGAGGGAGGGAGGAAGGAAGGCGGGGAACCACAGCATCACGTGACGACCAGGCGACCAACCAGAGGAGTTGGAAAAAGGCTAGTTGAACCCCTCTATCATCCACTTCCCCACCCACACTACCCCCCCCCGTCCCCCCAGGATCACCTCAACACTCCACCTCCGTACCCCTTGCCCTTCACCACCCGCTCCCCCGACCCCCACCCGCACCACACTCCCTTACACGGATAGGTCGGACAGGTCCACCAAGCAGAAAGTGTTAATGAAATTCCAGCGGTTATGTCCACCACCCCTTTACCCGCCTCTCCACATCGTTGTTGTTTTTTGGGTTTGTTGCTTTTTTTTTCCCTGTTTTTTTTAAATTTTTATTTGATCTGTTTTTTGTTTTTCCCTTTTTTTAAATTTTTACTCAGATGGTGGTGGTGGTGGTGGTGGTGAGAGAGATGTCCCTGCAAACCTGCTCTCTGTGTGTGTGTGCTGTACTGTTACCCCTCCTGAATTCCCCCCACACAACAATCCCTGCTAGCTTCGCCCCACCCCCCACCCCCATGCCCTCCCTCACCCCCACACCCACACCCACACCTCCTAGCCTCTTCCCTCCACCTCCCCCACCCACCCACCCCAAACCTTACCCACCTCCACCACCCCCACCCTCCACCGACTATCTTCAGCTTGTCCTGTCCTGTCTGTGCACTGGCTGGCTGTGTCAATGCGTTACGTTTTAAATGCGTAGAAAACGGTTAAACCCCAAAGCACATGCCGCGTGCACTTGATGATAGTAATCACACACATGTATAGTAAGAAGCGTTGGGTCCGTTTTTAAAAAAAAAAAATTTTTTGGTTCGTTTTTTTTTTTTTTTTTTTTTTTTTTTCTTTAAACTGTCATTGCTGTGCGTCTTGTCCCAATTTTCTAATGTGGTATCGCTTTCAGTCTCTGTCGCCAGGTCACACAGATACGTTGTTGTAAGCTCTGTGTGTGTGTGTGTGTGTGTGTGTGTGTGTGTGTGTGTGAAACTTGTGGTGTGTGTGTGTGTGTGTGTGTGTGTGTGTGTGTGTGTGTGTGTGTGTGACTTGTGTTGTGCCGGTGTGAGTGTGTGTGTGTGTTTATGTGTGTGTGTGTGTGTGTGTGACTTGTGGTGTGTGAGTGTGTGTGCGCGCGCACGTGTGACTCGTGTGACTCGTGTGTGTGTGTGTGTGTGTGTGTGTGTGTGTTCTTCCCCGGTGTTTGAGTAAATTGGGTTGTTTTTTTTTTTTTTTTTTTTGGTTTTTTTGGGGGGGGGGTTGTTTTGTTAGGGCATAGACCGTGGTTTGGTTAACATAGACATGCTCATGTCTAAAAGGGTATCTGATCCTAAATGTGTGTGTGTGTGTAATCAAGTGACTAAGTCCAATTCGCCGATTCCATTTTCGCCTACTCTTTGGTGATGATGTCACTCATAATCCTGTTTCACCTACCAGCCGTTCCCGTTTCCCCTGTTCAGATGCATTCGTAAATCCGAAAAGCGTTCAGTTCTGTGACCAGAAACATTTTGGGGGTATTTTCTGCAGAAAAAAAGGTGGATTGTTGTGCATGGCCATTGGACGTATCTAAGATTCTGTGCTTGCTTGTGTTCATGACAAATGTATTTATTCCTTCTTCTTTTTTTTTTTACATTCAGTGCCCACGACGTGTAAACCAGATATGTCGAAGAAGAACAGACAAAGAATTCAGATGATTCCTGGGGCAATAGAATTGGTTTTGATGCTATATGCTGATTCGATATATTTTTTTTCTGATATACCAATCGGGTTACAAAAACAACTATTTTCTTATGTTCTTTTTAGCAAAAAAAACATCATTATAGACTACAGCGAAACAGTAAATTTCGATAACAGTTATGTTCTAGTTTTTCGCAAAGGAGGTAAGGGAGAAAAAGGTAGCCAGTTCATGAAAATATGACATACTGAGTTTGGTGTAATTATGCGCACGATGAAACGAGCAGAAAAAAAGGGGGAAAAAAGACGTGATCGAAATGATAAAATCCCTCAGGAGACTACGTTCGGCTGATGCACAATTTTTTTCTGGAAACCTTTTGATACACGAATTGAACCAGTCTTAAAATATGCAGCTGAAATACGGGAATTTACAATGAATAAGTAAATGGAAAAGGCTGATACAGTTGGAGACAAGCGCTACCTTGGTGTCCAGCTACATTAATGAAACACAGAAACACAATAAGATTGGCGAAATTGGCAGGTATCCATTATATACTAAATCATTTGCGTAAAATATTGGATCAAACTGACCAAGCTGCCAACATCAAGATTATGAAGACAAACGAACGAGATAATACTACAGCAAGAGGAGAAGGGCAAACAGAACTGGGTATTCCATTTGAAGGAAACAGTAACAGAGCATGAATTTGGATTTTTTTCCCCCCAATAAGTAGGGTCCGAGAATTGTTTTATATCGGAATTAAAAAAAAAAACAAATTAACTCAGTCAGTATTGAATACTGCCATGACTCATGATTATAGCATGGGTCGTAGAGGTGTTGAGAGCAAAACGAGTTAATCTTTTGTTACAAACAAAACTGGCATGGAGAAAGAGAAAGTAACGATAATCAGAAATTCAGAGAAGTAACAAATCAACATCAGAACAAATAAATGGCACAAAACCTGTCATGTTAAGCTTAGACTGCTTGGACTGAATGCCAGTAAAAGATGCTCTGATACAGACATGACAGACAGAATGCCAATAAAAGATGGTTTGATACAGACATCACAGACAGAATGCCAATAAAAGATGGTTTGATACAGACATCACAGACAGAATGCCAATAAAAGATGGTTTGATACAGACATGACAGACAGAATGCCAATAAAAGATGGTTTGATACAGACATGACATACAGAATGCCAATAAAAGATGGTTTGATACAGACATGACAGACAGAATGCCAATAAAAGATGGTTTGATACAGACAAGACAGACAGAATGCCAATAAAAGATGGTTTGATAAAGACGTGGCAGAGTGAATGGCAATAAAAGATGGTTTGATAAAGACGTGGCAGAGTGAATGACAATAAAAAAAAAGAAGATGGTTTGATAAAGACGTGGCAGAGTGAATGACAATAAAAGATGGTTTGATAAAGACGTGGCAGAGTGAATGACAATAAAAGATGGTTTGATAAAGACGTGGCAAAGTGAATGACAATAAAAGATGGTTTGATAAAGACGTGGCAGAGTGAATGACAATCAAAAGATGGTTTCATAAAGACGTGGCAAAGTGAATGACAATCAAAAGATGGTTTCATAAAGACGTGGCAGAGTGAATGACAAAAAAAGATGGTTTGATAAAGACGTGGCAGAGTGAATGACAATAAAAGATGGTTTGATAAAGACGTGGCAGAGTGAATGACAATAAAAGATGGTTTGATAAAGACGTGGCAGAGTGAATGACAATAAAAGATGGTTTGATAAAGACGTGGCAGAGTGAATGACAATCAAAAGATGGTTTGATAAAGACGTGGCAGAGTGAATGACAATAAAAGATGGTTTGATAAAGACGTGGCAGAGTGAATGCCAATAAAAGATGGTTTGATAAAGACGTGGCAAAGTGAATGACAATCAAAAGATGGTTTGATAAAGACGTGGCAGAGTGAATGACAATAAAAGATGGTTTGATAAAGACGTGGCAGAGTGAATGACAATCAAAAGATGGTTTGATGCAGACGTGGCAGAGTGAATGTCAATAAAATATGGTTTGATAAAGACGTGGCAGAGTGAATGTCAATCAAAAAGATGGTTTGATAAAGACGTGGCAGAGTGAATGACAATAAAAGATGGTTTGATAAAGACGTGGCAGAGTGAATGACAATAAAAGATGGTTTGATAAAGACGTGGCAGAGTGAATGTCAATAAAAGATGGTTTGATACAGACGTGGTAGTATCAATGTGTGGCAATAGTCCAAAAGATGAAAAACAATTCCTGTTCAATTGCAAAAGATGCAGAGATTAATTTAACAAGACTAAATGCTGACTTTATGTCATGACCTCTGACCTGGCCCAAAGTCATTGTTACACCAGTTTTTCTCCTTTGCAAATATACATGTATACACACACACACACACACACACACACACACACACACACACACATATATATATAATTCTCTCTATCATTCTCTCTCTCCCTCTCTCTCTCTCTCTCTTAATGTTTCTGTCTCTCTATCTCTCTGTTCCTTTCCCTCTCTTTCTCTCTGTGTCTCTCTCTCCTTCTCTCAACCTCCTCCGCTCCCTCTCTTTCTCTGTATATCTCTTTCTCTGTCTTTCTCTTTGTCTTTTTCTCTTCATCTCTCTGTGTCTCTGTCCCCCCCCTCCCCCTTTTTTCTCTCTCGACCCCTCTCTGTCTTTTTCCATCCCTGTCTCTTTCTCTGTCTGTCTCTGTCTTTCTGTCTCTGTCTCCGTATCTCTCTGTCTTTCTGTCTCTGTCTCCGTATCCCTCTGTCTTTCTGTCTCTGTCTCCGTATCTCTCTGTCTTTCTGTCTCTGTCTCCGTATCTCTCTGTCTTTCTGTCTCCGTCTCCGTATCTCTCTGTCTTTCTGTCTCCGTATCTCTCTGTCTTTCTGTCTCTGTCTCCGTATCTCTCTGTCTTTCTGTCTCTGTCTCCGTATCTCTCTGTCTTTCTGTCTCTGTCTCCGTATCTCTCTGTCTTACGGTCCTCGTCCACATGCAGGTGAGTGAGGAGACTTCACAGTTTCCGTCAGATTGTCTGTCTGTGTGTCTGTGTCCCTGTCTCTGTCTGTCTGTCTGTCTGTCTCTCTCTCAGTGTCTGTCTGTCAGTCTGTTTGCCTGTCTGTCTGTCTGTCCCTCTCTCAGTATCTGTATGTCTGTCAGTCTGTCTGTCTCTCTCTCTCGGTGTCTGTCTGTCTGTCTGTCTGTCTCTCAGTATATGTCTGTCTGTATGTCTGTCTCTCTCAGTGTCTGTCTGTCTGTCTGTCTGTCGGTCGGTCTGTCTGCCTGTCTGTCTGTCTGTCGGTCGGTCTGTCTCTCTCTGTCTCTGTCTCTCTCTCAGTTGAACATGCAAGCAGACAGACAGACAGACAGGCAGCAAGCAGTCAGTTGCAGATCGCGAGGCCCTCCTACAGTTCCTTCCTCCCCTGTACAAACGAACCCCGCCACCCCCACCCCCCACCCCGCCCCACCCCACCCAACCCCCTCTCCCCCTCTCTCCACTCCGAACCCCTAATATTATGTAAATTAATTTCGCCGAGTTTGCCATTGAAAACGACCAACACTTGAGCTGTGCTTTCAGCCAAGGTGTTTGCATTGAAACGAAACCAGTTAAAGGTCGTGGAACAGGATGGCTAGCGTTTAAGAAAAAAAAAGAGAGAAAAAACCCCCCAAAAAACAAGAATGGGGGTGAGGTGGGGGTGGGGAGGGGAAGGAAGGAGGAGACGACGCTGAGAGGAGAGTGAGGGGTGGGGGACGGGGGGGGAGGGGGTTGGGGGTTGGCTGAGGGAGGGGAGTGGTGGAGAAAAAAGGATCGTATAGGGGTGTCGGGGTGGGGTGGGGGTGGGGGGTGGGGGGTGACGGCGGCGAAGGGCGGATGTTGGGGTTAGGGAGAGGAGGTGGGGGGGGGGGGATGAGGGGGTGGGGGATGGGGCGGGAGTCGTAGGAGGGTAGCGGGGAGGGGGGTGGGGAGAGGAACTGGTTGAAGGAAGGAGAAACCTTAAAATGGTACTTCTCTCCCTTTAATGGACCCGATCTGATTAAAAACATAATGGTAATAATAACGAGAAGAAGAAGAAGCAAAAAGGAGGAGGAGGACGAGGGGGAGGAAAAGAGCAGCAGCAACGACAACAAGAACAAAGATAATGATGATAATGATAATGATAATGAAAACAAGAGAGGCAAGGCCTTAAAAAAAATCTAATCGTAAAAATGTGTTCTGTATTTGTTATTATAAAGCTTCGGGTTAAAAAAAAAAAGTCCTAACCAGATTCGAACCACGCGTGTTCGGGTAAGAAGAAACTGTCTTACCCATTACACTATCGTGGCTCCTTAATTTAATATTTGAACATACTTTTTTAAAGGGCGATAAATCGATTGCGATATTCGCAGTGAGAACGCTGTTTAAATCATATTATTCTGGTGTATCTTGGGCATTCAAGAAATCTTTAAGGGCAATAAAAAAAAAATTCTTTTTAAGTTCGCGGTAAAGGAGACGTGGCTATCGCCGCAATCACACTGCAACATTTAGCCGTTTTCTCTGGATCTAGATACATGTGCAAGCTTAGTTACACCCGCCGGGAATGTAGTACGACACGGTCGATTCAATTTCTCTTTTATGTTCATTCTAGTTTTATAGTTTTAAAGTTGATATGAAAATTTAGTATTTTGTTAAAATAATAATATGTAGAGCCAAGTACAAGTACTTCTAAACGTCGTATGAAGTGAAAAGGACTTCATTTTGAGAAAGGTCAAGACTGAAAAATTTTTTCGTTTCATCAATTCAAGGGTATTAACTCGCATTGTTTACAATTTTTAACTGTGAATTCCGACTGATTCTGTGGATATTTTTATGGCAGTTTGGGGCATAATCCAGTAAGTGATGAGGCGTTCACAAATCTTTCTCTGAATAAATATTTAACGGTCTCCTTCTCCAAATTTCCATCACATGTTATCGTGTATTGTCCATTGAATATAGGACTGAACGGGCAGGTCAACAACTTGAAACAAAATGGCGTCGTTCGCGTTCGCGAAGAATATGAGCACGCGCTTTGAATGTGTAAAAATATGTGTACGCAATTGATTTTTGCCCATGACCTTCAGGGCTCAGCCAATAGATCTATAAAGTCCACTCGTCATATTGATTTTAGTATTTTCCGAAAAAGACCACTTGGGCGAATGAACATAGTGAAAGCCCTGTACACTGAGAGTAAAACACACAAGCTTTTTATGTATTGAGTATAATTTCAAAATGTAACACACCTTAAGTGAGAAAGATCAATTTAATGCAAATTAAGTCCCCTAGCATTAATTACAGATTAATTTCCGTTTTTTTTACTATATGCACCAAAACGTTTGCAAAATAAATAAAACTTCCATGCTTAGCAAAAGAAGTTCCTGTTTGAACAAAAAATGATAATAATGACTGCTCTTGTTGTTGTGTCAGAATATCAGATCAAAGTGCCAAGTTTAGAGAATCAAAAAAATATAACAGTAAATGCAGTTTGCATATAATTTGGCTTCTTTTAAAAAAATTTTGGTGCCCATCCCAGAGGTGCAGTATTGTTTTAAACAAGATGACGAGAAAGAACTGAATTTTTCCTATTTTTATGCCTAATTTGGTGTCAACTGACAAAGTATTTGCA